>NC_053028.1:583587826-583725412 GCF_003073215.2 Triticum urartu
GCCTTCCACGCCAAGGAAAGTCCCTTCCGGACACGGGACGCATTCTTCAATCTTGTATCTTCATAGTCCAGGAGTCCGGCTGAAGGTATAGTCCGGCCATCCGGACACCCCCTAATCCAGGACTCCCACAGTCATGCTCCGCTGGTGAATGGTTTATTCTTAATGAATCTCAAGCGTAATGTTACACATATTCATAGTGTGAATACCAAAAGATGTAAGGTTGATAATGATAGTCCCACATACTTGTGGCACTGCCGCCTTGGTCACATAGGTGTCAAACGCATGAAGAAGCTCCATGCAGATGGACTTTTGGAGTCTCTTGATTACGAATCATTTGACACGTGCGAACCATGCCTCATGGGTAAAATGACCAAGACTCCGTTCTTAGGAACAATGGAGCGAGCAACCAACTTATTGGAAATCATACATACTGATGTGTGCGGTCCAATGAGTGTTGAGGCTCGCGGTGGCTATCGTTATGTTCTCACCCTCACTGACGAATTGAGTAGATATGGGTATGTCTACTTAATGAAACACAAGTCTGAGACCTTTGAAAAGTTCAAGGAATTTCAGAGTGAGGTTGAGAATCAACGTGACAGGAAAATCAAGTTCTTGCGATCAGATCGTGGGGGAGAATACATGAGTCACGAATTTGGCACACACTTAAGGAAATGTGGAATAGTTTCACAACTCACGCCGCCTGGAACACCTCAGCGTAATGGTGTGTCCGAACGTCGTAATCGCACTCTATTGGATATGGTGCGATCTATGATGTCTCTTACCGATTTACCGCTGTCATTTTGGGGCTATGCTTTAGAGACTGCCGCATTCACTTTAAATAGGGCTCCATCGAAATCCGTTGAAACGACACCGTATGAATTATGGTTTGGGAAGAAACCTAAGCTGTCATTTCTAAAATTTTGGGGATGCGATGCTTATGTCAAGAAACTTCAACCTGAAAAGCTCGAACCCAAGTCGGAAAAATGCGTCTTCATAGGATACCCTAAAGAAACTATTGGGTATACCTTCTACCTCAGATCCGAAGGCAAGATCTTTGTTGCCAAGAATGGATCCTTTCTAGAGAAAGTGTTTCTCTCGAAAGAAATAAGTGGGAGGAAAGTAGAACTCGATGAAGTATTACCTCTTGAACCGGTAAGTGGCGCAGCTCAAGAAAATGTTCCTGAGGTGCCTGCACCGACTAGAGAGGAATTTAATGATGATGATCATGAAACTTCAGATCAAGTTGCTACTGAACTTCGTAGGTCCACAAGAACACGTTCCGCACCAGAGTGGTACGGCAACCCTGTCTTGGAAATCATGTTGTTAGACAACGGTGAACCTTCGAACTATGAAGAAGCGATGGCGGGCCCAGATTCCGACAAATAGCTGGAAGCCATGAAATCCGAGATAGGATCCATGTATGAAAACGAAGTATGGACTTTGACTGACTTGCCCGATGATCGGCGAGCCGTAGAAAATAAATGGATCTTTAAGAAGAAGACAGACGCGGATGGTAACGTAACCATCTATAAAGCTCGGCTTGTTGCTAAGGGTTATCGACAAGTTCAAGGGGTTGACTATGATGAGACTTTCTCACCCGTAGCGAAGCTGAAGTCCGTCCGAATCATGTTAGCAATTGCCGCATTCTATGATTATGAGATATGGCAAATGGACGTCAAAACGGCATTCCTTAATGGTTTCCTTAAGGAAGAATTGTATATGATGCAGCCGGAAGGTTTTGTCGATCCTAAGAATGTTGACAAGGTGTGCAAACTCCAACGCTTGATCTATGGGCTGGTGCAAGCATCTCGGAGTTGGAACATTCGTTTTGATGAGATGATCAAAGCGTTTGGGTTTACGCAGACTTATGGAGAATCCTGCATTTACAAGAAAGTGAGTGGGAGCTCTGTAGCATTTCTCATATTGTATGTGGATGACATACTGTTAATGGGAAATGATATAGAATTCTTGGAAAGCATAAAGGCCTACTTGAACAAGTGTTTTTCAATGAAGTATCTTGGAGAAGCTGCTTATATATTAGGCATCAAGATCTATAGAGATAGATCGAGACGCCTCATTGGTCTTTCACAGAGTACGTACCTTGACAAGATATTGAAGAAGTTCAAAATGGATCAGTCAAAGAAGGGGTTCTTGCCTGTATTGCAAGGTACGAGATTGAGCACGGCTCAATGCCCGACCACGGCAGAAGATAGAGAAAAGATGAGTGTCGTCCCCTATGCCTCGGCCATAGGGTCTATCATGTATGCTATGCTGTGTACCAGACCTGATGTAAACCTTGCCGTAAGTTTGGTAGGAAGGTACCAAAGTAATCCCGGCATGGAACACTGGACAGCGGTCAAGAATATCCTGAAGTACCTGAAGAGGACTAAGGATATGTTTCTCGTTTATGGAGGTGACGAAGAGCTTGTCGTAAAGGGTTACGTCGATGCTAGCTTCGACACAGATCTGGATGACTCTAAGTCACAAACCGGATACGTGTATATTTTGAATGGTTGGGCAGTAAGCTGGTGCAGTTGCAAGCAAAGTGTTGTGGCGGGATCTACATGTGAAGCGGAGTACATGGCAGCCTCAGAGGCAGCACAAGAGGCAATCTGGGTGAAGGAGTTCATTACCGACCTAGGAGTCATACCCAATGCGTCGGGCCCGATGACTCTCTTCTGTGACAAAACCGGAGCTATTGCCCTTGCCAAGGAGCCCAGGTTTCACAGGAAGACCAGGCATATCAAGCGTCGCTTCAACTCCATTCGTGAAAGTGTTCAAAATGGAGACGTAGATATTTGTAAAGTACATACGGACCTGAATGTGGCAGATCCGTTGACTAAACCTCTCCCTAGAGCAAAACATGATCAACACCAGAACTGCATGGGTGTTCGATTCATCACAATGTAACTAGACTATTGACTCTAGTGCAAGTGGGAGACTGTTGGAAATATGCCCTAGAGGCAATAATAAAATGGTTATTATTATATTTCTTTGTTCATGATAATTGTCTATTGTTCATGCTATAATTGTGTTATCCAGAAATCATAATACATGTGTGAATACATAGACCACAACACGTCCCTAGTGAGCCCCTAGTTGACTAACTCGTTGATCAAAAGATAGTCATGGTTTCCTGACTATGGACATTGGATGTCATTGATAACGGGATCACATCATTAGGAGAATGATGTGATGGACAAGACCCAATCCTAAGCATAGCTCAAAGATCGTGTAGTTCGTTTGCTATAGCTTTTCCGAATGTCAAGTATCATTTCCTTAGACCATGAGATTGTGAAACTCCCGAATACCGTAGGAGTGCTTTGGGTGTGCCAAACATCACAACGTAACTGGGTGACTATAAAGGTACACTACAGGTATCTCCAAAAGTGTCTGTTGGGTTGGCACGAATCGAGACTGGGATTTGTCACTCCGTATGACGGAGAGGTATCTCTAGGCCCACTCGGAAATGCATCATCATAATGAGCTCAATGTGACCAAGTGGTTGATCACGGGATCATGCATTACGGTACGAGTAAAGTGACTTTCCGGTAACGAGATTGAACGAGGTATTGGGATACCGACGATTGAGTCTCAGGCAAGTAACGTACCGATTGACAAAGGGAATTGTATATGGATTGATTGAATCCTCGACATCGTGGTTCATCCGATGAGATCATCGAGGAGCATGTGGGAGCCAACATGGGTATCCAGATCCCGCTGTTGGTTATTGACCGGAGAGTCATCTCGGTCATGTCTGCGTGTCTCCCGAACCCGTAGGGTCTACACACTTAAGGTTCGGTGACGCTAGGGTTGTTGAGATATTAGTATATGGTAACCTAAAGTTGTTCGGAGTCCCGGATGAGATCCCGGATGTTACGAGGAGTTCCGGAATGGTCCGGAGGTGAAGATTTATATATAGGAAGTCAAGTTTTGGCCATCGGGAAAGTTTCGGGGGTAATCGGTATTGTACCGGGACCACCGGAAGGGTCCCGGGGGTCCACCGGGTGGGGCCACCTATCCCGGAGGGCCCCATGGGCTGAAGTTGGAGGGGAACCAGCCCCTAGTGGGCTGGTGCGCCCCCCTTGGGCCTCCCCCTGCGCCTAGGGTTGGAAACCTAGGGGTGGGGGCGCCCCACTTGGCTTGGGGGGCAAGCCACCCCCTTGGCCGCCGCCCCCCCTTGGAGATTGGATCTCCTAGGGCCGGCGCCCCCCTAGGGACCCTATATATAGTGGGGGGAGGGAGGACAGCCGCATCCTAGCCCCTGGCGCCTCCCTCTCCCTCCCGTGACACTCCTCCCTCTCCCTGAGCTTGGCGAAGCCCTGCCGAGATCACCGTTGCTTCCACCACCACGCCGTCGTGCTGCTGGATCTTCATCAACCTCTCCTTCCCCCTTGCTGGATCAAGTTGGAGGAGACGTCTTCCCAACCATACGTGTGTTGAACGCGGAGGTGTCGTCTGTTCGGCGCTAGGTCATCGGTGATTTGGATCACGACGAGTACGACTCCATCAACCCCGTTCTCTTGAACGCTTCCGTGCTTGATCTACAAGGGTATGTAGATGCACTCCCCTCTCCCTCGTTGCTAGATGACTCCATAGATTGATCTTGGTGATCCGTAGAAAATTTTAAAATTCTGCTACGTTCCCCAACAAGAAGGACTGACAAAATCTCCATTTTTTTGCTGTGATGCGCGAGTACAATGTTGTTCTAGGATTCTTTCTGGTGAGTTTCATTTTTCTAAAAGTGTGCTCTACATGGACCATGTATGTGCCTGTTGAAACTGTCAATTCATAGTATAGTTTGCTCTATACTAATCACTTTTTTGTATTTGTGCAAATAGTGGTGCTCGGCTTGATTTCAATGGGAACTGCACAAAATGTTCATGAATACATCGAATCATTCATTTCCACCACAAGAAAGGAGGTGCCGATAAGTTCAAGGTGTTGCAACATATAAGGACGAAATCATACAAGCTACGCGCGAATTTGGTTGATTTTCGTGGAACTGCACAAAAAGAACAGCTGGTTTATTTAGCACGAGGTGCCATATCAATGTCCGAACTGATGGCAAACCCTGCCCATTCCACAATCGTAGGCATTTGATATTTTGGAATGGGACAACCTTGTCAAATTTTGCTCATTGATTTTAGCAAGACATGTGTTTGATATTTTCGAATGGGACGCCCTTGCTGTCAGCAGCGTCGATCAATTTTTTCTTTATTCTTTAGTTGTTAAGTAAATATTGCCTCAGACATGTGAGTCGCTGAGATGCATAATCATCGATTGTTTTGAATGTTCTCTATGAATTGCCAGGCCTGTGTGTTTGATTGCAATGTACAGAAACACTAAAAAGCTGCTCAAACTCTTTGTACTCCTTCTATTCCTTTTTACTTCGCACTTGTGAAAGTGCATACTTTTTTGTATAAGATTGGTCAAAGTAGAGATACTTTGACTGCAGACAAAACTTGTATGCAGACTAGAAAGGACCGGAGGGAGTACATGTGAAATTGCTTCAAACGAGGTGATAACCCTGGGAATAATGCTAGTACGTATTGTTTTGCATGTTCATCCAATGCCAGTGATACAGGAATTCGAACTAATCGAAATAAATTCATTCATACATGGTCGGATTTCATATAAACATGCCAGATTTCATTACATTTCATACATTCTTCAACTAAAAAGTGGTGCGCTGGAGGTATAATTAATTAACCGAAGCTACCCACGTGTGTCCCACTAAGCCGAACAGAAGCTTCGGTGACTTAACTGCAGGTGCAGTTGCGTAACTGACATGTGGCCTGTTGGGCCCACGTGTCAGTTAGCCAACTGCACCAGCAGTTAAGTAGAAGCAGTGTTATTCTCTAGCAGAACTCCCCGACTCCACGTCGCCGCCAAGAAGCTAACCGTCCGTCAATGGTCAACCCGCCTAGCTTGGCTTCAACAGGAGGGTAGCAGCGGTGGCCTTACTTGGACCCGAGCGGCGGTGACCTACCGTGTTCTACTCTTCCTCGATTTCTGTGTGGCGCGGCCTCGTTGGCAGCGGGGCGGGGCCTCAGCGGAGCTGGCGATGTCCTCTGTCTCGTTGCCTGCGGGCGGCGCCTCAGCGGAGCGGTGGAAATCCTCATCCGTGTTGCCGGCAGGGTGGGGCCTCGGCTGAGCCGGCGATGTCCTCTGCCTCGTTGTTGGCGGGGCGGGGCCTCGGTGGAGCCGGCGGTGTCCTCTGCCTCGTTGTTGGCGCCGCGGGGCCTCGGCGGAGCAGGGCCTCGTCGACGCCAGCGGAGCGGGGACTCTCGGAGCCGGCATTGTCCTCTGCCTCGTCCCCAGTCTCGCCAAACAGTGCCTCGCCCGCTTCATCGCCCTCTTTGCTAGCCTCTTTGTAGGCGGCCGCAGCCTCTGCCACCCGCATGCGGTCCCGCCAACGCTCGAGGCGGCCCTTGCGGGCTGAGCGGTATGAGTCGAGCAGTGCCTCCTGCTCCGCCCGCTCCGCGGCGATCTGCTCCTCCGCCTGTAGGTGCTCCTGGAGGATATGGTGGTTGTAGGCGGCGTCGGCTTGCGCCTCCCGGAACTGCTCCTGACGCATCTGCCTCACACTGTCCACATATTGGGCATGGGCCTCACCGATGGTCATGGTGCAATGCACCGGCGAGGATGGCGCAGAGGAGGGGGTTGGCGCCGGATCGTCGACTACCATGTTCTCCATTGGGACGTCGTCATCCTCCTGTTGCCTGCCGGCCAGCCGGTCAGCAGCAATGGCTGCCATCTCCTTGTGGTCCGTCGTCCGCCCATCCCGAAGAGCGCTGGAGCACGAGGAAGCCATGGTGGGCAGTAGTGGTGTGGACAGGAGAAAGGGAACGGATGCGGATGACTGCGGCTATGTCCGGCGCAGTAGTTTATATAGCAATGGTGGGCAGGCGGAGGGACGGACGTGTGGCGCCGGAGTAGCCGCCTCGGCAACCTCGTATCATTAATGTGGGCGGCAGATGGACGGACGGACAGCACTTGTGTCATTTGAAGGCGGAGCAATCGCCTGCACCAGAAAGCGGGGCGGGCGGCGCTGACTGTTTCGAGCAGAAAGCGCGCGCGGGCGAGGAGATGACTTTACTTGGAGAGGATGACAATGGGGACCCACCAGGTCCATATCCTCACGTACGCAAGTGCCTCCTTATTATATATATATATATGTATAAAACTATACTCCCTCCGTCTAGGTGAATAAGTCATATTAGAAGGTGCATCACGACCTAGGTGCAAGCAGATTGGTGGAAAAGAAGAATATTTCTCTCTTCTAAACACAACATTTAATCACAGCAGTTAAGAGGATGCCTTATTAGCTACCCATGCAGGCCATCCTAATTCATAGTATGCAAAGCGCTTTTATTTCTTGCCTAATAACCGCATGGACGTGCTGCATGCATTGGTCCTTGCCCGAGCAAAAAAAGGGAGGAAAGGGGTTTCCACGGGAGACAACGAGGCAGAGGTGGAAGCGCTCGCTGGAGTTATTTATTTTGCTTCCCCCTGGTTTCCTGACATCACGGTCCCACACCATTGTCAACCTATGTAGTAGTCAATAAACGAGAGAATTGCACAAGAAGTGGCCGACAGCTGGGACCAAGCAACTCGAGCAGTATTTGTGTTTTTGAGGTGTGAGCAATGCAGAGTTTTTCGATGTTTAGCCCAGATATTAATTTTTCTCCTCTGATCAACAACGAAAACATCGCTGCAGGTATTAACTGAGCGGGTTGTGGCCCGTCTAACCCAGGCTAGATATCCAGCCCAGATATTAATTTTTCAAGCTGAAAATGGCCAGCCCAGCTATACTTTTTTTTAAGAATACCCAAGCAAGGTCAAGTTGTTACTCTCCGCCCCACTGGGCTGCAAATCTTTCCTATGAGGGATGCATTAGGCTTAACAGGAAAATGGGCTTTAAGAAATAATAAATGGGATGTAATTATAAAAACTGGGCAGTAACTATAAAAAATGCACCAAACACGTGATTACTTTATAAAATATTGTTTTTGGTTATTGAGAATTTTAATTTCATTAATTGTTGCGAGCGCAATGTTTCGTTGGATTTTTACGTAATATAAATTTATATTAAAATTGTATTTAATTTGACTAGAAATTTCGGGATAAAAATATTTTAGATCCCATCAAAATGTGGGAAATTTTATTGAATTTTGTTTTGAACGGTTGGTTGAAATGGTTGTACTTTTAACAAACTGTAAATGGGCTGTAGTAAATTCCATTAGAATTCAAAAATGGGCTGCACATTCTTACAAATCTCAAATGGGCTATAAGTTCTCTGTCACACACTTCTGGCCTTACTAAGTTGATGCGTCCCTAAAAAAACCGAGTTGACGCGTATTCAAGGCTTTGTCAACTTATAGTCAACACACGGTTCTAACAGCAGTGGCCGTTGGATGTCCATCCAATGGATATCGTGCTTCTTCTTCAATCTCGCATATTCTAGCTTCACCTGTCCAAAAAATGATTCCTCCCCCTGACATCTGAGGCGCACCATTTCGGAAGCTGACATGTGGGCCTACTAAGTTGACGTACCAAGGGCTTTGTCAACTTAGTCAATATAAACGATTCTAGCTGCAGTGACCGTACGATGTCCATCCAACGACCGTAGTGCTTCTTCAACCTCTGGTCTTCTTGCTCCAGCTACCCAAAGCAGCGCCGATCGTGCCGCCTGCTCCTGCCTCCCGTGGCCGGCTGTGCTTCCGCGGAGGCCTCACCGCCCCCTACTATTCCCACCGCTGGCCAGGCCCTGCGGCGACGGGAGCCTCACACCGCAGCCGAACGAGTGAACCCTCATACTCCTCTCCGCGTGGGAATCCACTGCCGCGTCTTCACCGGCTCCGCGTCGTCCCCTTCCTAGGTTTCGCCATCGTCCATCGCCCTGGTGCTCTCGGCGCGGCTTGGTCAATGTGGTCAAGGAACGACTTCCATCGGACGTGGACTGTACGTGGAGAGGCTGACAGCTGGGTCCACAGCGGCAGCAAGGAAGTGCCTCCTTATTACGCCGAAAATAATGATTCCTCCACCTGACAGCAGGGACCCACCAGACGGGCCACCAGTATTTTGTGAAAAAAATCGTTTCCCCTGACTGCTGGGACCCACCGGACGGGCCACCGTATTTCACGAAAAAAACGTTCCCCCCGCTATCAGCTCGGACCCACCGGAAGTGCCTCCTTATTACGCACAAAAAAATGAATACTCCCCCGGCTAGCTGGGACCCACCTTGCTGGGAGGCTGACTTGTGGGCCTACTAAGTTGACGGGGACGAAGGGCTTTGTCAACTTAGTCAATATGAACGATTCTAGCTCCAGTGACCGTACGATGTCCATCCAACGGCCGTAGTGCTTCTTCAACCTCTGGTCTTCTTGCTCCGGTCGCCCAAAGCAGCGCCGGTCGTGCCGCATGCTCCTGCCTCCCGTGGCCGGCTGTGCTGCCGCAGAGGCCTCACTGCCCCCTACTACTCTCACCGTTGGCCAGGCCCTGCGGCGACAACAGCCTCACACCGCAGCCGAACCAGTGAACCCTCGTAGTCCTCTCCGCGCGGGCTTCCACTGCCGCGTCGTCCCCTTCCTAGGCCTCGCCGTCGTCCACCGCCATGGTGCTCTCCGCGCGGCGTGGTCAACATGGTCAAGGAACGACTTCCATCGGAAGAGTACTGTATGTGGAGAGGCTGACAGCTGGGTCCACGGCCACAGCCCAGTTTTTTTGTGATTTGCCAAGTAAGTCGCTTTGTCAGGCCTGTTGGGCTATAAATCTTTCAAGACGAGGAGAGCTTTCATTCGGCTGGCCGAGAAAATGGCCCATCAGTAATGAGAAATGGCTTGTACATTTTTAAAACACATCAAACCGGCAATTAGTTTCAAATATCTTTTTTTATTTTAAGATTTTAAATTACATTAATTTTTATGCATGGAGAATTTTTTGAATTTTATATTGATATATATTTATTTTTTAAATCAGTTTGAATGTGAGTCGAAATTTCGGGATTAAAAACAGTTCGGACCGCACCGAAATATGCAAAATTTCATATAATTTTTTAACTGTTGCCATAATATGGGCTGTAATGCTAACAAAAAGAATATGGGCTCCAAAAAAACCTTAAGAATTAGCAAATAGGCTGTAAATTATTAGAAATATGGGCAGATGGGATGTATGCTGTTTTCCATAAATTTGAGGCTTTCCTAAAAAAAGGTTGACGCACAAGCACTGACTGTTGGATGTCCATTCAACGGCCGTCGCGCTTCTTCAATCTCTGCTCTTCCTGCTCCAGCCGCTCAAACAAGCGCCGGCGGGACTGCCTGCTCCCTCCTCCTCGCGGCCGGCTGTGCTGCTGCGCAGGCCTCACTGCCCGACCATACTCCCATCGCTGGCCTAGCCATCCCTCTACTCACCCACACCTGTTGTTATTCTCCGGCGACGGCAGACGAACCAGTAAACCCTCGTACAGTCATACTCCCCTCCACGTGGGAAACAACTGCCGAGTCTTCCCTGCCTCCGTGTCGTCCCCTTCCTAGGCCTCGCCGTCGTCCACCACCCTGGTGCTCTCGGCGCGGCGTGGTCAACGTGGTCAAGGAACGATTTCCATCGGACGTGGACTATACGTGGAGAGGCTGACAGCTGGGTCCATCAGCAAGGAAGTGTCTCCTTATTACGCGGAAAATAATGATTCCTCCACCTGACAGCTGGGACCCACCGGACGGGCCACTGTATTTCGTGAAAAAAATGTTTCCTCCTGACTGCTGGGACCCACCGGCTACATCTTCGCACGCAAGGAAGTGCGTCCGGGCAAAAAAACGATTCGCCCCCTGACTGCTGGGACCCACCAGCTACATCTTCGCAGGCAAGGAAGTGCCTGACAGTCGGGACCCACCTGGTCGAAGCGTATGTAGCGTTGTCATTCTGGTCGCGAACGTGTACGTACATGCTGGTCGATGTAGAGGCGCGCACGTGTCGTAGTAGAGGCGCGCACGTGTCGTAGTAGAGGCGCGCACGTAGCATGTACACGTACGTACAACGGCCAAGGTGCAAGAAAGAAAATACGGCCACGTATGTGTACATACGGGCGGGGTCTCGAACGCCTACTCGCGCATACGTACGACCAGGGCTCGTGTACATGGCTGGGTCGGAACGGAGAAACAATGTCGTCGTCGTGTTCATGGGGAGGCAACGGAATGCGCCGTGTTCATGGGGAGGCAACGGAATGCGTCGTGTTCATGGGGAGGCAACGGAACGCGTGGGAGCCAACCGGCTGGGTCGGAACGGAATGCATGGTCGTGTTCATCGGGAGGGCTTGGACGGAACAGGCGATGGAAACGAGGCCTGGCATACCGCAGAACGGAGGAAACGGACCTCCTACGTTCGGAACGGGGTCCTGTTGATCGGGAGGGGTCTGGCGTACCGCAAAACGGAGAAAACGGACCTCCTATGGTCGAAACGGGGGTCTTGTTCATCGGAAGGAGTGTGGCGTACAGCAAAACGGACGAAACGGACTTGTGTTGGAGCGCTATGGTCGAACGGGGGTCTTGTTCATCGGGAGGGGTGTGGCGTACCGTAAAACGGGACTCCACGGGATACTGTTCATCTCCACCGTCGACCCCCTCCTGCCTCCACGAGCTACTGTTCATCCACCGTCGACCTCCTCCAGCCTCCACCTGCGACTGTTCATCCACGGGCTCCTGTTCATCCAGCCTCCACCGCGCGCTACTCCACCGGCTACTGTTCAACCAGCCCTCTCCACGGGCTCCTGTTCAACCACCCCTCCATGGGCTACTGTTCATCCTGCCCTCCACCATCTACTATTCATCCTGCCCTCCACGGGGTGGTCCTGTTCATCCAGCCCCAACCGGCTCGATCGATAGGGTCCTGTTCATCCAGAGGCAACACCACGGGGTCCTGTTCATCCACCCCCTCCCCGGGAACTGTTCATCCACCCCCCCCTCCGCCGCAACGCTCACTGTTCATCCAGAGGCAGCATCGATCGGTTTCAGTTAGCAGCAGTAGCGAAGGAATCGCTCGACCGGGTTCAGTTAACAGCCATCGATCGATCGCTCGGGTTCAGTAACGCGTAGCCTGCAGTGCAATCGCTCGGATTCAGTTAGAGCCCAACGCCTCGCTCGGGTTCAGTTAGAGTCAACGCCTCGCACACACGCGCGTACGTGTATGAGAGAAACGCGCATCGCTCGGCCCCCGACCTCCCACCGTAACCGTGAACTCCCGAAATTTTCCTCGCCCTCGCTTCTACCACGGTTTTTTCCGTCATGGACGGCCCAAAGAATGTCATGCAGCTGCGTCTCCAGCCCGCCCAGGACGAAAAGCCCATTTTCTGTCATGATTTTTTGTCATAGAAGTAGGATCCCACCACATCTATGATGATACCGGTTTTTGTCATAATTATCGTCATAGAAGTGTCATATGTATGACAGGAAAAAAAATTCGTTCGGCCCAAAATGTCACGGATGTGTCTTTTTTTTTGTAGTGCACCTTGCCAAGAAGGGCTTGATGACGGAGTAGACCTGACGATGCTTGCGACTAAGTGCTCCGGATGTGATGGGGTAGAGGCCGCCAATGCATCTACCATGGTGTAGGAGTTCCCTCGTTGCCCGATCCTTTATAAAAAAGTAACGAGGGTGAGTTTCAAAGAAGACATTATTATCAGTGGCTAAACGAGACATAGAGGCAAGGTTTTTGTCGGCTTGAGGAACATGAAGAACATCTTTTAGGACTAGATCGCGTTTAAGCATAGGGGAATTAATAAAAGCTTGACCAATGTGTCTAATATCCATACCTCCATCGCTTGTTGTAACTGCCGCCTCCTGTGTTGCCGTAGTTGTTGGTGTAGCCGCTGTCGCCCTGGGAGTTGCCGCGCCCGCGCCCACCGCCGCGTTGCGCGTGGTGACCGCGCCCACGGCCGCGTCCACGCGAGACGGCATTGGCAGAGGATTGGCGAAAAGCGGCGCCATGAAGAAGACTGAGGCGGGCGTCGAAGCTCAAGAGCTGACTATACAGCTCCTGGACGATGATCGGCTCCATCTGAGCAGCAAGGGCCGAGACGGCTGGATTATAATCCATGTCCAGTCCGGCCAAGATCTTGGACACGATCTCCGGATCGGAGAGCGCGGCGGCAGTGCATGCAACTTCATCGGTGAGGCTCTTAATCTTGCCAAGATATTCTGCCATAGTCATGTTACCTTTTTACAGGTTCGTAAGCTCGATGCGAGTGTTGATGGCTTGTGCTTGGCTCTGGGCGGCGAACATGTCGTGGATGGCGCGCCAGACTTCCGCCGGCGTCTGGAGCGTGGCCACCTGTGCAAGGATGTCGCGGGAGAGGGAGCCCATCAAGTAACCTTGGAGTTGTTGCTGCTGTGTGTACCAGAGGGATCTGGCAGAGTTCACCACCTATTCTTCTTTGCCGTCCTTGGTAATGGTGAGGGTGGGCGGCGGCGCTGGGGTCTTCACGTCAAGATGGTGCTCCATCTGCGCGCCCTTGATCTGGGGTAGGACGACGACCTTCCAGAGGAGGAAGTTGCCTCTCGTCAGCTTCTCTTGCGGCGGCGATCCGAGAAAGGAGTTGGTGGAGGTGGAGGTGGAGGAAGATACAAAGATGGAGGAGGAGGCGTCGGTGGTGAGGACACCCATGGTGCTCGGCGTCATGGAGGCGGAGGTGGTGGACATAGTTGCGGTCGCCTGGGTAGCTAGATGCGATCTCTATTCGATCTATCGAGGAAGAGACTCTGTTACCATGTAAAATTAGATGGAAGCGTTGAACCCTTTATTTGGGCCACGGTTGTATATATATATGATATGTGCCATGGCTTACAAGAATAAATCAAGAAGATCGATCACGTTCGGTACAAGAGGTTTGAGGAGATAGAGCAGAAGAAGAGATAGAAAAAGATACAAGTTAAACACCTTTCCTATCCCTATACAACATCTTCTAACAGAAACGACGACAGGGGATCCCGTGGCCGTCGTCACGCGCACCTCCACTGCGTCGTCGCCGACAAGTCGATGATGGAAAAGAGCCACTGGTGCCGTCGCGGGAAGCCGCGCTCATCGCGGCGGTCGCCTGCCTGTTCTCGTCCTCGAGTCGCGCGACGCGGGCGTGTAGGTCGGCGATGTAAGTGACGGCGTCGGCGTGGAAGAAGACAGCCGGGGCTGTGATAAACTTGCTGATTTGTATGCTAAATAAAAAAAACAGCAACCTCATACATGCCTCGACCACTTCAGTGAATAGGTTACAGTGCCACAAATAGGCACTGTTGTGGGGATTACAAGTGGACAAGTGGTCAAGCATTTATTTTATTACTATTAGGATACATCGTTCATAATTTAGGAAACTACACAACAGCATATTAGCTCCCTCGACTGATCGAAAAGCATACCAGCATTTCTGCTGATTTTGCATTCATAGGCACATCCCCGGAGGTCGAGATCAAGTAAAGTGTACAGTATAGAGCTTCCTGCAGCTTATTTCCCTTGCCAACCAAAAACTTGCTCTCGTGTAGCGAGCACGAGGAGTGAAGGTCTGAAGGATCAAATCCCCGGGAGAATATCAGCAGAACCGCAAAGCATGCTCAAGTTCCTTCTCGTCGGCACAGCTGTAACCCAACTGATAAGCTCGTGCTGTTCACAGAAGCAAAACATGGATCAGTAACTCAAAGCACTGCAATGAATCAACAAACTTATCAAACACAAACAATGAATTTCCATTTACAATAGAGGACTATCTACCACACTACCAGAGTACCACTATTAGTAGGTTATATAGCAATAGTACTCCCTCTGTAAAGAAATATAAACGTCTTATATTTCTTTACAGAGGGAGTAATATATAGAAATTGCAACTCTTTCACTTCCACAGTGCTCTTCTTTGGCCGTGGCCGGCCCACTTGGGTAAGCACATTTTAGATAACCAAATATCACCTAGCAACTAAGCCACTTTCTCCCCCTAAAAACAGAAACTACGCCATCTTCTGCAACATGATCAAACACTCCATAGCAGCAGAAGCGGGCATTTATATTTCTAATAAGTAACTACTCCGATTTATAAATCGACAGCTTGATGCGTGACATCCCTGTAACATGAAAAATGTCCAAATCTACTTCGTTCATAATCTGACATAGCAACTCCACAATATTTAAATTTGCTCCAAGAATAAAACGCAACATGCATGATGGAAGAAAATTTCTCAGTAAATAAAACTCGAATTAGTACCAAATCGTCCAGATCCCATGAATGGCTCTGCTTCATCAGTCACGCCACCTTGCTGCTGATCCTAAAATTGCCAAAAAGTAAAGCTTAGTGATAAGTACGGGATCAGACAAAGATGAATTCGCTCAGGTAAGATCATTCAAACCCGTATCAGGTACATTCTTACAATATATGGCCATTGCAAAGTTTTTATGGATAAAAGAGGATATGCCATGCATTGGGACTTACAGCATCACAAGTGTCCCACTCGTCATCAGGACATAAAAATCTCTCAAAACAGTGCCCAGATATCGTACAGACAAGTAACCCGCTAGCTTGGTCCAAGACAAATTCACGACAGGCATCATCACAGACTGAAAACAGCAGAAAACAACGTTGTCAGGCATGAACAATTATATGTGACAAGTGAGTGAGGAAATATAAATATACCATGTACACGACCAGTCTTCTCACAGATATAAGCATCACCAATCTGCTTATAGTAGCAAGTACTTCCGGAACAAGAATGCCCCTTGACTGCATCATCGGTAAGGCCTCTGCGGCTTTTCCAACTAGACACCTGATCAGCTACTGTCTTATCAAGAACAATCTTGTCGTCGTTAACCTTTAAAATTCAGACAAGAAAGGTTTAAGTTTAGGCCAACAAAAGATAATTCTTTGGAATGTGAGACTGCAAGATAGATTGATGAAGAGTAAATTCCGCAAAACTAGAGATTCATACTACTATGATGGAACTACATATTTAAGGAACTTTTTCATATACTACAGATTTTTACGGGGCATTTTGTCACAGAACTACAGGTTTCCTGTTGCCCTAACTTTCATGGTTTCTTGTGCAGAACAGGTTTTTGGGGCCTAATTTCCCTTCTTGTACCCACATCAAAATGGTTGTGCCAAGTTGCCAACCCACTCAAGAAAATGAGGACTTCAGCAAGTAGATTGAGAAAACCATTTTGGGGAGGTTTGCTTATGGGCCTGGGACATCAGGGACATTCACAAGAATTTCAGTCCACCATAAAATCTGTACTTTTGTGATAAAAACAGCCACTAAATATGTAGCATAGTGAAATCGTTCCTCTCCAATGTTTGTACACTGAACATGTAGTTTTGTGAAATTTACACATAAAAAAGAGATAATAAAGCCAATAAATCAGTGATTACTTCTGAGGGAAGGGGTGCCTGACTCCTTTTTGCAGCCTGCATCTGGATATAGTACTCTTTGAATTCTGTAGGGGTATATCTCACGAATTCAACCATATCTTCTCTGTCTTGCTGGGGTTAAGAACAACAATAACATCATTAGCAAATGCATATATTGCAACATGAAAATGAAATATTTAGCTCTTATCATAACAGAATCAGTAGTTCTGTACACTCAACTGCTTGTGTACATGCACTTATTCTGGAAAAAAGGTACTAGTTCAAATTATATGGAATATTCACATAAAACTAAATGGATATGGCTTATGAACTTCAAAGCTAATTTGTGCGATTTGATCGTCAATGCCCATGGCTTCAACGAGATCAAACTAGAAGTATTAAAGGAAAAAACAGGTGGGACTACCTGAATGTAGAGGCTCTTCCAAGCGCACTCCCTGAGTTTCGCGTTAGAGGTAGCATTAGAGGACAGGCCCCACCTCATACAATACCTTACAAAATCAGAAAGGGGTAAAAAAACGTTAGCAAAATTCACAAATTGGAACAGTAGGGCAATATTTAGCTAGTAGCTTACAAGCGGCGCCAAAGGGTTTCGTCAGATGCGGCGGCGTTCATGAAGCGGCACACAAGGGCACACGAGATGAGGTCCTCCGAGGAGAGGAACTTGAAGATCTGCAGGAACAGCTCCGGGGGGACGTTGGTGAACATGCCCGTGTCAATCTGAGGCGGCCCCTCTGTCAAAACCTTTCCTTTTCCCTTCTCCTTCCTCGCCCTCTTCTGACGCTCGTCCTCGCTGCCGCTGCCATCTCCGTCCGACAGCGAATCTTGCTTCCTCTTACCGTTCTTCGCTTCATCATCCACCCCCGTCTCCTTCTCCTCCTCGCCCTCCTCCAGCTGCTGCAATCGAATCCCCAATCACGACAATATTCGATAAGGAAATTAGGAGAGAAAGAGAGATCGAGCGCACTTACGTCGAGAGGATCTTCCTCGCTGGATCCGGAGAGGATCTCGAATTCGAGGAAGCTAGCGAGGCCGTCGACGTCGACGTCCTCTTCTTCCTCGCCGCCGCCGCCGGCGGCGGCTTCGAGCTCACCTTCCTCTTCCAGATCCGGCTGCCCTTCATCGGGGTCGGGTTCCGCGGCCGCCGCGGCGCCCAGGTCCTTCCCGTCGGCCATGCTCGTCCTCCTTTTCGCCGTCCACCTCGCCACCGACGGATCGCCGCTCCTCCCTTACCCTGGAGATATTGGTGCGGTTGGACGATGCGTCACGTGAGCCACCAGAACACGGCTTGATGGGCTGAATCATACAAGGGCCCAGTTCCTACACCTGCTTGCCGCAAGGGGGATGTGGGCTCGCATTAATGGTTGATTGGGCTCGACGCTATTGTGATTGGGGCCGATGGTCACTCCGGATTTATTTATTTTTGCCTAAAAAAACTGTTTTTTTGGCAACAAGAGTGACGTTGGTGCTAAGTTTTTTTTTTGCATAAACATTGGTGGTAAGTTTTTTTTATAGGTAACATTTCTGTTAATGTTTTTTGCCGGTAACATTGGTGGTAAGTTGACAAGAACTCTTAAAAAAAAGGAGACGACTATCCAAAACAATAAGGCGTGCATCAAGAGCGCCTCCCCGCGATAGCCACGTCGTCACCTAGCAATTGGGCGAAAAAAGAATCAGGCCAGCGATTGGCAGCGAGGGATTTTTTTTTTAGAATCGGCAGCGAGGGGATTGGACGACGCTGTCGCTGTGTACAAGAACTCTTAAAAAAAGGAGACGACTATCCAAAACAATAAGGTGTGCATCAAGGGGGTCTTCTCACATGTGCCACCTGTCCCGATTCTATTGTACCGACTTACTGTGTCGAACGGAGAGAAAGACACGCTGGGAAAAATCGCTCGGTCAGGTGGGAGGAAAAGAGGTTGCGTGCCTTTGGCACCCGCATCGAGCCCCTTGTTCTCTCCTTTTCCTTCGCAAGCACGTCTCCTCCTCCCCTCGTCTGTCTGATCCCCTTCTCTCTCGTGCAGGCCGCCTTCTCTCCTCTTCCGGCGGCAACGCATCCTCACGACGCAGCAGCGATGCTCTGTCGACCTCGGCCTTCTCCACCGTTGCTCGCCGGCGTCCACCCGCACCGACGGCATGGGGCCGTGAGGCGATTCCCCTCCGGTAACGGCGGGGGCGGGGGTGGGTCCGCGGGCGCCATGGAGGAAGCGCTCCGTCAGTGGAGAAGAAGGGAGAAGTGGATGCGAACGCGGAGGATGTGGAGAAGGAGGCGGTGGTCGCGGTGGACGGGGTGCTGGAGCTGCGGTGGCCGCCCTGGGTGGGGCTGCCGGAGCAGGCTCATAGGCGTCACTTCCCTCGCCTTACCACCCCCTCCCCAACGGCTGCCTGGTGGCCGCTGCGTGCAGCCGCAGGCGTCACGTGCTTCCGCGTGTGCATGGTGGCCGCCGGGCGTGCAGGCAGCGCGTGCGCTGTGGCCGCCGCTGCGTGCAGCTGCAGCATCCGAGCGCAAGCCGTCGCGTGCCGGCCCCCGCATATGCTGGCCGCATATGTTGGGGAACGTTGCAGAAAACAAAAAAAATTCCTACGTTTCACCAAGATCAATCTATGGAGTCAACTAGCAACAAGAGGAGAGTGCATCTACATACCCTTGTAGATCACGAGCGGAAGCGTTCAAGAGAACGGGGATGATGGAGTCGTACTCGCCGTGATCCAAATCACCGATGACCAAGTGCCGAACGGACGGCACCTCCGCGTTCAACACATGTATGGAGCGGAAGACGTCTCCTCCTTCTTGATCCAGCAAGGGGGAAGGAGAGGTTGACGGAGATCCAGCAGCACGACGGCGTGATGGTGGATGCAGCAGTGATCGCAGCAGGGCTTCGCCGAGCTTCTGCGAGAGGGAGAGGTGTAGCAGGGAAGAGGGAGGCGCCAGGACTTGGGTGCGGCTGCCCTCCCTCCCCCCCCCTTTATATAGCCCCCCTAGGGGGGCGCCGGCCCTAGGAGATGGGATCTCCTTGGGGGGCGGTGGCCAAGGGGGAGACTTGCCCCCCAAGGCAAGTGGAGGCGCCCCCCACCCTAGGGTTTCCAACCCTAGGCGTAGGGGGGGCCCAAGGGGGGCGCACCAGCCCACCAGGGGATGGTTCCCCTCCCCACTTCATCCCACGGGGCCCTCCGGGATGGGTGGCCCCACCCGGTGGACCCCCAGGACCCATCCGGTGGTCCCGGTACAATACCGGTGACCCCGAATCTTTCCCGATGGCCGAAACTGCACTTCATATATATAATTCTTCACCTCCGGACCATTCCGGAACTCCTCATGACATCCGGGACTCCGAACAACTTTCGGATTACTGCATACTCATATCTCTACAACCCTAGCGTCACCGAACCTTAAGTGTGTAGACCCTACGGGTTCGAGAGATATGCAGACATGACCGAGACGACTCTCCGGTCAATAACCAACAGCGGGATCTGGATACCCATGTTGGCTCCCACATGCTCCACGATGATCTCATCGGATGAACCACGATGTCGAGGATTCAATCAATCCCCTATACAATTCCCTTTGTCAATCGGTACGTTACTTGCCCGAGATTCGATTGTCGGTATCCCAATACCTCGTTCAACCTCGTTACCGGCAAGTCACTTTACTCGTACCGTAATGCATGATCCCGTCACCAAACACTTTGGTCACATTGAGCTCATTATGATGATGCATTACCGAGTGGGCCCAGCGATACCTCTCCGTCACACGGAGTGACAAATCCCAGTCTCGATCCGTGTCAACCCAATAGATACTTCCGGGGATACTTGTAGTATACCTTTATAGTCACCCAGTTACGTTGTGATGTTTGGTACACCCAAAGCACTCCTACGGCATCCGGGAGTTACACGATCTCATGGTCTAAGGAAATGATACTTGACATTGGAAAAGCTCTAGCAAAGGAACTACACGATCTTGTGCTATGCTTAAGATTGGGTCTTGTCCATCACATCATTCTCCTAATGATGTGATCCCGTTATCAATGACATCCAATGTCCATAGTCAGGAAACCATGACTATCTGTTGATCAACGAGCTAGTCAACTAGAGGCTCACTAGGGACATGTTATGGTCTATGTATTCACACATGTATTACGATTTCCGGATAACACAATTATAACATGAACAATAGACAATTGTCATGAACAAGGAAATATAATAATAATCATTTTATTATTGCCTCTAGGGCATATTTCCAACAGTCTCCCACTTGCACTAGAGTCAATAATCTAGTTACATCGTGATGAATCGAACACCCATAGAGTTCTGGTGTTGATCATGTTTTGCTCGCGGAAGAGGTTTAGTCAACGGATCTGCGACATTCAGATCCGTATGTACTTTGCAAATATCTATGTCTCCATTTTGAACATTTTCACGAATGGAGTTGAAGCGACGCTTGATGTGCCTGGTCTTCTTGTGAAACCTGGGCTCCTTGGCAAGGGCAATAGCTCCAGTGTTGTCACAGAAGAGAGTGATTGGCCCCGACGCATTAGGTATGACTCCTAGGTCAGTGATGAACTCCTTCATCCAGATTGCTTCATGCGCTGCCTCCGAGGCTGTCATGTACTCCGCTTCACATGTAGATCCCGCCACGACGCTTTGCTTGCAACTGCACCAGCTCACTGCCCCACCATTCAAAATAAACACGTATCCGGTTTGCGACTTGGAGTCATCCAGATCTGTGTCGAAGCTAGCGTCGATGTAACCCTTTACGATGAGCTCTTCGTCACCTCCATATACGAGAAACATGTCCTTAGTCCTTTTCAGGTACTTCAGGATATTCTTGACCGCTGTCCAGTGTTCCTTGTCGGAATTACTTTGGTATCTTCCTACCAAACGTACGGCAAGGTTTATATCAGGTCTGGTACACAGCATGGCATACATAATAGACCCTATGGCTGAGGCATAGGGGATGACACTCATCTCTTCTATATCTTCTGCCGTGGTCGGGCATTGAGCCAAGCTCAATCTCACACCTTGCAATACAGGCAAGAACCCCTTCTTGGACTGATCCATATTGAACTTCTTCAATATCTTGTCAAGGTATGTACTTTGTGAAAGACCTATGAGACGTCTCGATCTATCTCTATAGATCTTGATGCCTAATATATAAGCAGCTTCTCCAAGGTCCTTCATTGAAAAACTCTTATTCAAATAGGCCTTAATGCTGTCCAAAAGTTCTATATCATTTCCCATCAAAAGTATGTCATCCACATATAATATGAGAAATGCTACAGAGCTTCCACTCACTTTCTTGTAAACGCAGGCTTCTCCATAAGTCTGCGCAAACCCAAACGCTTTGATCATTTCATCAAAGCGAATGTTCCAACTCCGAGATGCTTGCACCAGCCCATAGATGGAGCGCTGGAGCTTGCATACCTTGTTAGCATTCTTAGGATCGACAAAACCTTCCGGCTGCATCATATACAATTCTCCCTTAAGAAAGCCGTTAAGGAATGCCGTTTTGATGTCCATTTGCCATATCTCATAATCATAGTATGCGGCAATTGCTAACATGATTCGGACGGACTTTAGCTTCGCTACGGGTGAGAAGGTCTCATCGTAGTCAACCCCTTGAACTTGTCGATAACCCTTAGTGACAAGTCGAGCCTTATAGATGGTAACATTACCATCCGCGTCTGTCTTCTTCTTAAAGATCCATTTATTCTCTATCGCCCGCCGATCATCGGGCAAGTCTGTCAAAGTCCAAACTTTATTTTCATACATGGATCCTATCTCGGATTGCATGGCTTCAAGCCATTTGTTGGAATCTGGGCCCGCCATTGCTTCTTCATAGTTCGAAGGTTCACGTTGTCTAACAACATGATTTCCAAGACAGGGTTGCCGTACCACCCTGGTGCGGAACATGTCCTTGTGGACCTTCGAAGTTCAGTAGCAACTTGATCCGAAGTACCTTGATCATTATCATTAACTTCCTCTCTAGTTGGTGCAGGCACCACAGGAACATCTTCCTGAGCTGCGCTACCTTCCAGTTCAAGAGGCAGTACTTCATCGAGTTCTTCTTTCCTCCCACTTACTTCTTTTGAGAGAAACTCTTTCTCCAGAAAGGACCCGTTCTTGGCAATAAAGACCTTGCCTTCGGATCTAAGGTAGAAGGTATACCCAATGGTTTCCTTAGGGTATCCTATGAAGACGCATTTTTCCGACTTGGGTTCGAGCTTTTCAGGTTGAAGTTTCTTGACATAAGCATCGCATCCCCAAACTTTTAGAAACGACAGCTTAGGTTTCTTCCCAAACCATAATTCATACGGTGTCATCTCAACGGACTTAGACGGTGCCCTATTTAAAGTGAATGCAGCTATCTCTAGAGCGTATCCCCAAAATGATAGCGGTAAATCAGTGAGTGACATCATAGATTGCACCATATCCAATAGAGTGCGATTACGACGTTCGGACACACCGTTACACTGAGGTGTTCCAGGCGGCGTGAGTTGTGAAATGATTCCACATTTCTTTAAGTGCGTACCAAACTCATGACTTAAATATTCTCCTCCACGATCTGATCGTAAGAACTTTATTTTTCGGTCACGTTGATTCTCTACCTCATTCTAAAATTCCTTGAACTTTTCAAAGGTCTCAGACTTGTGCTTCATCAAGTAAACATACCCACATCTACTCAAGTCATCAGTGAGGGTGAGAACATAACGATAGCCAGCGCGAGCCTCAACACTCATTGGACCGCACACATCAATATGTATGAT
The DNA here is from genome assembly GCF_003073215.2 of Triticum urartu. Classification (NCBI taxonomy): domain Eukaryota; kingdom Viridiplantae; phylum Streptophyta; class Magnoliopsida; order Poales; family Poaceae; genus Triticum; species Triticum urartu. The sequence goes on from NC_053028.1 coordinate 583,610,984, forward strand.
TTCCAATAAGTTGGTTGCTCGCTCCATTGTTCCTAAGAACGGAGTCTTGGTCATTTTACCCATGAGGCATGGTTCGCACGTGTCAAATGATTCGTAATCAAGAGACTCCAAAAGTCCATCTGCATGGAGCTTCTTCATGCGTTTGACACCTATGTGACCAAGGCGGCAGTGCCACAAGTATGTGGGACTATCATTATCAACCTTACATCTTTTGGTATTCACACTATGAATATGTGTAACATCACGTTCGAGATTCATTAAGAACAAACCATTCACCAGCGGGGCATGACCATAAAACATATCTCTCATATAAATAGAACAACCATTATTCTCGGATTTAAATGAGTAGCCATCTCGTATTAAACGAGATCCAGATACAATGTTGATGCTCAAAGCTGGCACTAAATAACAATTATTGAGGTTTAAAACTAATCCCGTAGGTAAATGTAGAGGTTACGTGCCGACGGCGATCACATCGACCTTGGAACCATTCCCGACGCGCATCATCACCTCGTCCTTCGCCAGTCTCCGTTTATTCTGCAGCTCCTGTTTTGAGTTACAAATGTGAGCAACCGCACCGGTATCAAATACCCAGGAACTACTACGAGTACTGGTAAGGTACACATCAATTACATGTATATCACATATACCTTTAGTGTTGCCGGCCTTCTTGTCCGCTAAGTATTTGGGGCAGTTCCGCTTCCAGTGTCCCTTTCCCTTGCAATAAAAACACTCAGTCTCAGGCTTGGGTCCATTCTTTGACTTCTTCCCGGTAACTGGCTTACCGGGCGCGGCAACTTCCTTGCCGTCCTTCTTAAAGTTCTTCTTACCCTTGCCTTTCTTGAACTTAGTGGTTTTATTCACCATCAACAATTGATGTTCCTTTTTGATTTCTACCTCCGCTGATTTCAGCATTGAATACACCTCAGGAATGGTCTTTTCCATCCCTTGTATATTGTAGTTCATCACAAAGCTCTTGTAGCTAGGTGGGAGCGACTGAAGGATTCTGTCAATGACCGCCTCGTCCGGGAGGTTAATGTCCAGCTGGGACAAGCGGTTGTGTAACCCAGACATTTTGAGTATGTGCTCATTGACAGAACTATTTTCCCCCCATCTTACAACTGTAGAACTTGTCGGAGACTTCATATCTCTTGACCCGGGCATGAGCTTGGAAAATCATTTTCAGCTCTTCGAACAGCTCATATGCTCCGTGCTTCTCAAAACGCTTTTGGAGCCCCGGTTCTAAGCTGTAAAGCATGCCACACTGAACGAGGGAGTAATCATCAGCACGCTGCTGCCAAGCATTCATAATGTCTTGGTTCTCTAGGATGGGTGCTTCACCTAGCGGTGCTTCTAGGACATATTGTTTCCTGGCAGCTATGAGGATGATCCTCAGGTTCTGGACCCAGTCCGTATAGTTGCTGCCATCATCTTTCAGCTTGGTTTTCTCTAGGAACGCGTTGAAGTTGAGGTTGACATTAGCGTGGGCCATTTGATCTACAAGACATATTGCAAAATTTATTTAGACTAATTTCATGATAATTAAGTTCATCTAATCAAATTATTTAATGAACTCCCACTCAGATTAGACATCCCTCTCGTCATCTAAGTGATACATGATCCGACTTGACTAGACCGTGTCCGATCATCACGTGAGACGGACTAGTCATCATCGGTGAACATCTCCATGTTGATCATATCTTCTATACGACTCATGTTCGACCTTTCGGTCTTCCGTGTTCCGAGGCCATGTCTGTACATGCTAGGCTCGTCAAGTTAACCTAAGTGTATTGCGTGTGTAAATCTGGCTTACACCCGTTGTATTCGAACGTTAGAATCTATCACACCCGATCATCACGTGGTGCTTCGAAACAACGAACCTTCGCAACAGTGCACAGTTAGGGGGAACACTTTCTTGAAATTGTTATGAGGGATCATCTTATTTACTACCGTCGTTCTTTGAGCAAATAAGATACAAAAACATGATAAACATCACATGCAATCAAATAGTGACATGATATGGCCAATATCATATTGCTCCTTTTGATCTCCATCTTCGGGGCGCCATGATCATCTTCGTCACCGGCATGACACCATGATCTCCATCATCATGATCTCCATCATCGTGTCTTCATGAAGTTGTCACGTCAACTATTACTTCTACTACTATGGCTAATGCTTTAGCAATAAAGTAAAGTAATTACATGATGTTTATGTTGACACGCAGGTCATAAATAAATTAAGACAACTCGTATGGCTCCTGCCGGTTGTCATACTCATCGACATGCAAGTCGTGATTCCTATTACAATAACATGATCATCTCATACATGACATATATCATTCATCACAACTTTTGGCCATATCACATCACAAAGCACTTGCTGCAAAAACAAGTTAGACGTCCTCTAATTGTTGTTGCATGTTTTACGTGGCTGCAATAGGGTTCTAGCAAGAACGTTTTATTACCTACGTAAAAGCCACAACGTGATTTGCCAACTTCTATTTACCCTTCATAAGGACCCTTTTCATCGAATCCGCTCCAACTAAAGTGGGAGAGACAGACACCCGCTAGCCACCTTATGCAACCAGTGCATGTCAGTCGGTGAAACCTGTCTCACGTAAGCGTACGTGTAAGGTCGGTCCGGGCCGCTTCATCCCACAATACCGCTGAAGCAAAATAAGACTAGTAGTGGCAAGAAAGTTGACAACATCTACGCCCACAACAAATTTGTGTTCTACTCGTGCAAAGAGAACTACGCATAGACCTAGCTCATGATGCCACTGTCGGGGAACGTTGCAGAAAACAAAAAAATTTCCTACGTTTCACCAAGATCAATCTATGGAGTCAACTAGCAACGAGAGGAGAGTGCATCTACATACCCTTGTAGATCGCGAGCGGAAGCGTTCAAGAGAACGGGGATGATGGAGTCGTACTCGCCGTGATCCAAATCACCGATGACCAAGTGCCGAACGGATGGCACCTCCGCGTTCAACACACGTATAGAGCGGAAGACGTCTCCTCCTTCTTGATCCAGCAAGGGGGAAGGAGAGGTTGACGGAGATCCAGCAGCACGACGGCGTGATGGTGGATGCAGCAGTGATCGCAGTAGGGCTTCGTCGAGCTTCTGCGAGAGGGAGAGGTGTAGCAGGGGAAAGGGGGGCGCCAGGACTTGGGTGCGGCTGCCCTCCCTCCCCCCTTTATATAGGCCCCCTAGGGGGGTGCCGGCCCTAGGAGATGGGATCTCCTTGGGGACGGCGGCCAAGGGGGAGACTTGCCTCCCAAGGCAAGTGGAGGCACCCCCACCCTAGGGTTTCCAACCCTAGGCGTAGGGGGGCCCAAGGGGGGCGCACCAGCCCACCAGGGGATGGCTCCCTCCCCACTTCATCCCACGGGGCCCTCCGGGATGGGTGGCCCCACCCGGTGGACCCCCGGGACCCATCCGGTGGTCCCGGTACAATACCGGTGACTCCGAATCTTTCCCGATGGCCGAAACTGCACTTCATATATATAATTCTTCACCTCCGGACCATTCCGGAACTCCTCATGACGTCCGGGATCTCATCCGGGACTCCGAACAACTTTCGGATTACTGCATACTCATATCTCTACAACCCTAGCGTCACCGAACCTTAAGTGTGTAGACCCTACGGGTTTGAGAGACATGCAGACATGACCGAGACGACTCTCCGGTCAATAACCAACATCGGGATCTGGATACCCATGTTGGCTCCCACATGCTCCACGATGATCTCATCGGATGAACCACGATGTCGAGGATTCAATCAATCCCGTATACAATTCCCTTTGTCAATCGGTACGTTACTTGCCCGAGATTCGATCGTCGGTATCCCAATACCTCGTTCAATCTCGTTACCGGCAAGTCACTTTACTCGTACCGTAATGCATGATCCCGTCACCAAACACTTTGGTCACATTGAGCTCATTATGATGATGCATTACCGAGTGGGCCCAGCGATACCTCTCCGTCATACGGAGTGACAAATCCCAGTCTCGATCCGTGTCAACCCAATAGATACTTCCAGGGATACCTGTAGTATACCTTTATAGTCACCCAATTACGTTGTGATGTTTGGTACACCCAAAGCACTCCTACGGCATCCGGGAGTTACACGATCTCATGGTCTAAGGAAATGATACTTGACATTGGAAAAGCTCTAGCAAAGGAACTACACGATCTTGTGCTATGCTTAAGATTGGGTCTTGTCCATCACATCATTCTCCTAATGATGTGATCCCGTTATCAATGACATCCAATGTCCATAGTCAGGAAACCATGACTATCTGTTGATCAACGAGCTAGTCAACTAGAGGCTCACTAGGGACATGTTGTGGTCTATGTATTCACACATGTATTACGATTTCCGGATAACACAATTATAGCATGAACAATAGACAATTATCATGAACAAGGAAATATAATAATAATCATTTTATTATTGCCTCTAGGGCATATTTCCAACAGCATATGTGCTTGCTGTAGGCGTGCAAGGCCAATGGAGACCGCCGCCTTCAGCTCGCCCTTGCCCTGCTGCCTTGAACGCCTCTATAAATTTCTCCGCTCATCTCTTGCAGAGTTGCAGGTACGTACTTCCTTCCTTCTCCTCTTGATTAGCATGCTTCTTTCCAATCCATTCCTCCCCTTTGATTTAACACCTAGAATTTTTCGTCTTTGTGCAGATTATTCTGTGTATATGCCTACAAGGTGCTCGATGAAAATCCAAACAGGCTACAGGGGAGGATTACTTCCTTTTTATGCTTTTCTGTGTACTCAATAATTCTTTCTTCTTCTTCTGAATTTTAGCTGCAGTCATCAACAAATTAGACCCCGCAAGTTCTTCTCAAAAATGTATTGTACATGCAAGATAAATACATTATAAAAAATATGCAAAGCACTTTAAATAGATGTTGCAAAGCATTTTAAATAGATGTTGTAAGTTTACTCCCTAGGTTTACTGTATATTGAGATGCAATACACATATGTGAACCAGTGATATGTAGGACATTTTCAATAGAGATATCTTTGTCTTCACCATTTACTCTTAGACATGAAAAGCATCAGCTATATAGTATTATTCATTGGATATATTGTATGTTAACACACAAGGTACAACTCAATGAAAAAAACAACAACTGGATATAAACACTAAATGCACAATGCATCTTATCAAATTGTTAACTCTTGAGGAGTTTAACTTAAAAAGCTATTTTCGCAACTATTGGTACTACTGTAGTCTGTAGATGTGCAGAGATCATTCTAGGGGTATTAAGATTAGTTTTCCAAACCATGTGTAAATCTAAATTCTAGGTGTGCAGAGATCTATTTTCTCAACTATTGGTACTATTGTAGTCTGTAGAGGCGTATATATCTATTGCTAACAATCTAAATTTCTAGATCAGCAGCTTGGTCTTAAGCATACAAAAGACTACTTTGTCTGAGCAATAATAGGATGTAATTGTTTTGTGTGCTAGACATGGGTGTTCCTAGAATTTTGTCCTCACTTCTTGGCCCCAATTCAGATTAGTTTTTTTCTTCTCACTAGTGTTAGTTCATTTGGCGCTTTTGCTGTCATACTTAGAGCCCTGGTTCAGAATAGTTTTTTTCATTCCAGTTCAGGTTAGTGATTTTTGTATATCAATTTTGTGTTCACAATTTTGCGTCAGACCATAGAAGGATTTTGTCTCATGCTTTGGCTGTCTTACTCTATTTTCTTTACAAATTCTAGATCGCCAGTTCGGATCATGATCATTGTGTCCTTCTTTGTAACTTCGGAAACAACTTAATAATTGTATAAAAGAAGAACCTTGTGTTCTGGAATATGGATGGAAGGTTACAGGTAAGCTCAGCCGTCAGACGACATTCATGTATCATAGGAAAGCAATGGTAATGATTGGCTCTTTCTGACAAAAAGATATATCATGTTCCATGTTATTACAGGCACATTGACATGAATATAGTAGTCGTTAGCATCTCTACATCATGTCTTGGGTCCCTAAAGTAAATCATCTGCTCAATATGTCCTAATATTGTTAAGCTACATATCTTTAGCTGTTTGATGCAGTATTGAGGGTTCAGTGAGCGTCTTAGCTTGCCATTGTGACATAATGTATAATTCATCAGTTTGGAGCCTAACTGCATATTGTTGCTTCTTCTTTTGTCCTCCAACTACCATGTATTGTTACATTATTGCATTATTGTTTTATGATGATAGAGATACTAACTCAGTTCGGCCCTGGAGCCACTGATTTGTATCTGATAATTCTCGGAGTTGAGGTCCTAATATCCATACTAATTTATTGGTTGGTCTGATCCAGTGTAGACTTGTGGGACTCATTATCCTATTTTTTCCTTATGAGGTATGTTCTTCATTTGTTTTTCTAGCAAACGGAACAATATTCTATGCAACTTTCAAACATCTAATAAACTATTTATCTTTAGCCCACGTAGGTATGGTAGTTGTTCACTCTTTGGTGTTTTGTTTCCTTTCTTCTGAACAAACAGGAAACCCCTGTGCAACTCTCAACAAACAGAACATATGTATCCTTCTGATGAGTTCATAGTGTCCTCTGCTGCTGCATTGTCGCTCTTCGCTGACGCTTCATGTGGTTGTTTATCTGGGTCCCTGGGCGTGTGTGGGGGTGTTCGTGGAGTCGGGCTCAATCCACAAGTCGCCGGAGTCCATCGATGTGACGCGCCTGCTGGAGAAGCTGACGTTTAAGGACACGGCGCCGGAGCCACATGCAGATCGTGCAGGAGGTAGAGGCCACGGGGTGCAATGTCTGCGCCTGCGCGTCCAGGTAGTGGTGTACAACTATGACATGCTCAAGGTCAATATACCGCAGGCCCTGTGCTCCTCGACAGCGTCCGGTCGACCGGCAGCCGCGGAGCTGTCATTGATGCATTACAGAGACCCTCTCTGACACACACAACTTATGATTTAGTATCTTGTTTGTTGTGCGGTGATTGTGGTGGTTGATTAAATTTGTTGCTTGTCAGCTGGCCCTTACCCGAGAAGAGGTCCAGGAGGGACAGAAGAATCCTGAGAGGTTTCTTCAGGAACTACTTAACCTTGTTGGATATGAGGGGGTGATCGCGACTCCTGAGGAGGCTCTTGGGATCATCAATGCCGATATTATTCAGAAGTTCTATCATGTACTACTTCTGACATTTGAACTCTGCATTCCTCATTAACATGGCTTGCAGCTTGGCTGCTTGCATTTACATTGTTTTTGGTAGAATGTCCATTTACATAGAGTGAACACATCTCAAAAGCATTACATGATATCAGCATGTTGGTCACCGTGGAGCATCCTTGCGTACTTTGGTCATTTTTCTTTCTATACTTACAGTTTTCCGTGGATGTAGTTGCGATAGATTCTAGATATTGACAATTTGACAATCTAATATTCTGTTGGTCAGCGCTAAAATGCAGAAGTAAGTCTATTTAACCTCATAAGATACCAGCATTGGTTTGTATGCGGCTGATCCCGTGCCAGTAATAACTCGAGTTGTTAAATTGTAATGGATTGTTTTAATTTTACAGCTTTATGTACAAACTATGGATCATTATTGTTTGTAAGAGCAATAGTTTCATGCTATGTTGTTCTCACCATAGTGTTGTTTTGATACTCCTTACAATTAATGAATATGTTTTATTAAAAAATGTGAAGAATTGTTATTTCTATAACAAGAAAACTTCACTGTTGATCGTTTGGTTCTAGCAGCGTCAGGTGTTGATCATCAACACTTGTTAGATGTTGCAAAACCTTTTTTGTCTGATTGGCACAAGGGGTCCCCTATGGAAACACCAAATTCTACCTATACAGATGATGATTTTAGGCACAAAGCAGAATCATGTAATATACTTTCTAATTGAGTATATTCCATTTTGAGTTTTAAGATTTCCTTATGTTCTAGCTTGAAGTTTTACTCATTTCTTTGTCTACAGATCATGTTGCACTGGCTTTTGAAGTGCCAGGCGATTGGCTTCAAGAAAGAGATGCTACAATTATGACTATCATACATGTATAACTAAGGGTTGGGTATTTGACAGTAATGATAAGTTAGTATACCAAATAAAAGAAAATAAATTACTTACTGCAGAGCCATTCAGTTATATTTGCCAACTCTGAAGGATAGGTCCTCAAAACTTTAGGGCTTCTTTATTTCCTCACAATTTTATTCAGAAATTCGAACGGGGAACTAATGTTTTTCCTGTTTGTGTTAAAACTGATACTATGTGGTAAACAAATGCTGCTATTGTGGTTGTGTTAATTGATACTATTTGGGGCCAGCAACCTACAGCATGAGGCTTAGCTTTGTGACATCTATTTCCTCGCTTATTAAGTTTGTCAGTTAGTTTAAAAAGGTTAAGTGCTAGGTAAGATTTGAAATAATCAAGGTTTGTTAGGAAGGATCTGATCCGACTTTTGGACTGAGTTATCCATATAATGGACTAGCGCGTAAGCCTCATGCTCATTAGAGGAGGTTTCTCCTCCACCATACCCTGTCCCTGCCGACCACATTAACGCCATGGTGTAGCCATCACCTCATGGCTATGTTCCCACGAACTTGGATTATGACAGAGTCCACAAATATTTTTTGGTCATCCTAACTCGAATAAGAAAACCAATTCCTTGCTGTAATCATTTCTTGTTTTTCTCCAAATTTTAATCTTCACTTCGTTTGATTCTACAGGTTGTTTGGGCTGCTGCAGATGCCGGTTTATCTCTTGCAGATGTTGCTGCAGAAGCAAAACATGCATCTGAGGCTGTTGGTACGATGGGAGTAGCACTTCTTGTTTGAACGTTGCCTGGGCAAGTGACATCTGATCGTTTAGGTCCTGAGCAAATTGAACTTGGCCTTGGAATTGTAAGTCTAGACCGTATCAACAATTGTTACTTTAGTGAGAAGTTTCTGAACATACTCTGTTTCTCTGGACTTGGTTGGAAGTGTTTCTCATGTTATCCAGTCTCACTAGGCTTGTTACTTTTGTTGCTGAATTTTGCCTACAGTATGTAATAGACTCACATGAATGTCTTTAATTCTTCGTACTTGCGTAGGAACTCTAATGGAAATTTGTGTAAATTTGGTTGTCCACTAATTCGTGACAACGAAAATCTGCTAGCTCTCCAAAAATCGTTTCCATATTGTACTTGCTGAAGTTTTTTCTTCTTCTGAATTTAGTACTCAGGAGTTTAGTTTTTCTATGGAATCTTTAGGAGTTTAGTTAGGTGTTCAATAATATGGACTCTAGCCCATTTTATGCCCTAAATCTTATTTGTCCTTTCAAGTTTGCTATATATACAGAGAGACCTTGTGCAGGGAGCCAGGGAGTTAAAATGTCCGGTGAGATTTCATAATTATTTTTATCGAAAGGACCATAGGTAGATAAGCTTTGCCTATGGCAAATAAGAACAAAGAAACATGGAGAATAAATAAATTACATGCAGCTATCATGTGGATTTGAGGTTGCTTAAAAGAGTACTACTTTCAGGTTACACGAGTACATTAGATTTCGTGTTACTTTTACCACAGCATTAATATTTGGAATTCCAATGGATTTGACGTGCATGTTTCTTTGCTAGGTTAAACCATTGTCAGTCATTTGTCCAGAATCTTTCCTTCATATGTTTCAGCCAAATCAATCTTTTGAGTTGATCAATTGTATGTATATCTGGGAACTGTTTAAATGGGTAATCAAATAAGCATATGGAAAATACAGATGGATGATAATCAACACATTGATACTTGTGGTGATCTGTTCTGGGCTTGTGTGTCACTCTTCGAGAGACAAACCGGACATACATATTCAAAATCCTTACTGGATGATTTGCTTTGTTCAGACTCACAGTGAAGATGTGTTGCATGTCCACAACTGAATAGTCAAACTGTTGAAAAAGCACCTTCTTTAGAAAGTGAGAAATTGCATATACACAACAGACAACTCTGTGGAGCAAATACATGACAAACCCCTCTTTAAAATGCTCAAGGTATAGAACGAATAATCCTCAATAACTGACATGGTTGTTTCCTGCAGGCAAGTGAGGTATCAGATGAGCTTGATTTTTTACTATAAAATACAGAAGAAAATAACCAAAGAAGTGTTTCACCATAGTTAACTGGTCAAGTGTGTAATGAACTTTCTATTTTGTTCCTGATGATCTGAAATTCCTTATTTCTATGCAATAACACTACATATGTACTATACAAAGTAAAGTGGAAGGGGCGCCTCCCACCTGACACTGCCCAGCTTCCTCTCAAGCGGCGCCACCAGGTGGCGCCCCAACCACTAGTCTAAAACAATAAGGTGTGCATCAAGGGTGGGTGCTCGCACATGCCACGTCGGATTAGGTAAAGACAAAATGGAGTAGCAGTTTGTCCTTCGCTGCCCCATGCCGCCGTTTGCTTTGTCCAGAAGAAAAGAAAGAGGGAGAGAAATAGGAAATCGCTTCAGCCCTTTTCCCTCGACTCACGCGACCTCTCCCAAAATATCTGTCTCATTGCCGCCGCCGCCGCCTCGCCCCATCGACCCATTGTTTGCTTCGTCCTCCTGCGCCGGCCAAGCAGACTCCACATCCAATCACCCACGCCTCCTCTCGACCCAGGCACATCGCCTCCTTCCCTCACCCCTGCCGCCTCTATGCCACTCCTAACCCTTTCTCTTCTCAATCCGGCTCCATGGAGGTGGCCGGCAGGGAGGACGAGGATGTGGAGGAGGGCGCTGCCAATGGTGCCAGAAGCAGCTCGATAAGAACCACCGTCATGCGGAGGCAAGTCGCCATCGACACGGCCTCTTCGTCTGCACCGTCAAGGGCCAACAGCTCCAGATCCGGGAGCATCTTCCCGGAGGCGGAGCCGGCGACTCCTGATGCACCTGGTGATGGCCGGGGTAGTGATCCAGTCGACCTTCTTGATGTTGGCTTCCTCACTATGCTGCAACCTCCTCCTCCGCAGGTCAGTGGTGTTATGTCCTCTTCTGTAGTGGCGAGATCTGGCAGGAGCACGAGGGAGGTGCATACCATCTGTTCGACGGTATGCCTATACTGATTGATTGCTCCTCTTTTCCTATGTAGGTGGACGAGTGCTACGAGCCGGCAGTTCCTGAAATTTTTCTTGCAACCGGTTGAGGTTTTTCTCTGACCATTTCTCCGAGATTCCGGTTTTTTACACTGTTCATTTGTTTGTGAAAAGAGAGGTGGGAAAGGAAGTGCTGGACTAGCTGTTGCGATGGGGATTAATTCAAAAGATTAGAGGAGATAAGTTAGCAAAGATTTAGGTGATGTTCCTGCTGCTAATGTGTATGCGGCTGAAAAGTCAAAAGGTAGAAGAGAAAATTTTGCTGCTAATGAATATACAAAGAGAGAGGGTTGATGTTGCTATTTTGTTCCCTATTTATATTGGTCGCTCTATAGGATTCTTATCGCATTTTCTTGATCTGGGGTGATTTTGTGTCCTTTTAACTGATGCATATCGTGTGTGGGTTCTGTGGGGATTCCACCATTAGCAGAAAGATCAAGGCAATGTGATAACTTTTATGAGGCCATATTTTGTGTCTAAATCTGCAGAGTTATATGATGTGTAAATTGGCAGTGTTGCTGAATGGAAGGAGGTAATTTGCTTGCTCTTTCTAAATTTGTTGGTTTCTTCATGCTATATTGATTAATATTGTAATATTTAATATTGTTTTGTCGGCTCCCTTGCTGTTGTGATCTTCTTGTTGAAAAGGCAGTACGAACACTCGATTAGAGGATCCTGCTAGGCCTCTCTACCTCATAGAATTTGATATGGGTTGCCTTGTTCCTCTCATTCTTATTCTTCTCAGAATTTAGGGTTGGGCGTTGAACATACATGCACAGGTTGGTTTCAGTTTTTTGTGTAAACTGAAATAGGGGATAAGTCAATATATATATGTCGTGTTCCAGATTAGAAATTAAGAGAAGAGAGAGAAACGATTGGTTAGTAAAATATGTAGCTGCAAGTTTACATAGTGGAATTGCTGACCAAAGTTTTTCTCCAATGTACATTTCGGAAATTCCTAATACTTAAAACTTGTTTTTCAGCCCGTTTTCTGTCATTAGAAAATACAAATAGCATTTTTTTCAATCAGTTAACAGTATGAACAGTCAGTTAACAATACAAATATGGTAGCATTTTTCAGCCTGTTACTTACTGAATGCGAGTCATTGGCATTTTTTCAGTCGGTTAACAAACAGTTTCTCAGTTAGTTAACAAATAGCAACACTTCAGAAGCTTTTTTGAGATAAGCTACAGAGATAAGCAGCAGTTTTTCAATCAGTTAACAAACAGCAGCACAACAGTTTTTCAGTCACCTGATCGCTATCCAATTTTTCCTCGCTTGTTGCAGGTCACCATTGTATTCGACCTGGGAAGCTACATACAGATTTTCATCTATGATATTTCAGCATCTTCTATGCTTCCAATCTGTTAATTTAATTTTACTTATAAACGGCACAACCTTCCCTTCTCCTTTTTCGTGTGTAGAATGATGATTGATGTAGTTTCACTGAATCAAAATATTGATGCCTTTTCCCTTCTCCTTGACAGCTTTGCGAGAGCTAGGAAAGTAATGGTGGACTCTCATGAAGAACAGAGACAGATAATGTTTGAGGTGAATTCCTTCACCTGCCCTGCTTATGGGAAATTCTGCAATGATGCCTAGCGGTACACCACTCTCAAGTCTGAGATGAATTCCTTCAACAGAGGTTCTCCTTCGTGAGCTACGTCAGCGCTCAGAAGGCATACATTGAAGCCCTTGACGGCTGGTTGTCCAAGTTTATCCTAACAGACACCATTTGTTACTCCCGGGGGATATCCTTGATTGCGCCCGACAGGGCCGGCACACCGCCCCTGGTGGTGATCACGAGTGGCACACCATGCTGTCGACGACTGGATCGATCCTCCGCACTAGTGAGTCTGGCATAGGTATTCCTCTCCTCTCCTCTGCTCTCTCTCTCTCATGCCACTGGTTCCATCTCACATCAATCAAAAATTAAAATGCATGAAAGGTGGCCTTTTTATTTCGATGTACGTGTGGCACTTTGAGCATCCATATGCTTGTAACAATGCCACTTTGAGCACACCAAGCTATAATTTCACACTACATAATTGTGTGTTTAGTTTCTGTTGGGGAGAGGTGGTTCAACACCGAGTAGAACAGAATTATAGTTTCTTTAATTTCAATGTACATGTGGCACTTCGAGAGCTTATATGCTTGTAACATTGCTGTCGTTTTGAAACCAATCTCTTAGAATTTTTACAGTGCCGGTTACTTTTCATTGCACTGAATTATGTGTTTCATTTCTGCTGGATCGGTGCAGGACTTGGCGATGGGGAGAGGTTGTTCAGCGCTACGGAGAGCTGGTGCCAAAAACTAACTGTTGATGTGGAATTAGATTTATTAAATAATTATCAGTTTGACTTATTCGCTTGTATTCAAACTGTACTGCATTTTTGTTTGAGTACTGTTTTTTTCATGTTCATGATAGTTCTAATATACTGTGCTTCTCATAATTTGGGTGGGACTTTTTATAGAGGTAATCTTTGGTATTATTGAGTGGTTTTCAACTAATTTGTGAAAGCAATTGGTTTCGTTTTCCTTAATCAGATGTAGAATTTGCAAAGCGATGCATATATTCTGAAATGTATCTATCTAGCTGGTCTTAGTTTTAGTTAGATAAATTTATGTTCATTGATCCTGAGTATAATGGCTTCGTTCTTTTGTCCTGCTGTAAGCAATTCTTTATTGCGTGGAGTTTGTCAGTATGATTACTTGATGAATTTGGTTATTTTTCAACAGATAGCTGAAGAAGATTAGGTGATTTGGCAATTCAATTGCTGAAAATGTTGCATGCAATGGAGAGTCATATAAGTGTGCTTGCAGTGTCTACTATTGATTCTATGCATCGTTCAGTTCAAAAGAGTATAGGACATGTATCATACCTACAGAACTGGAATGTACCATGAAATAATCTTGAATGATCAACCATATGGTTCAACTGAACACATGTTTATTAATTCAGTAACTATAGTTATGTTTTCCGATTTGATAAGTTATCCCATAAGATAAATTTAAATAGATTAATTACTGATCAAATACATTTTTTAGGTATTTCAAAGAATACTCAAGTCCTATGAAGCAAAATTATATGCCAGGTTGCCAAAAGGTGGTACTGGCATTGTTGCAGCTGTTGACATTATAAATTAGAATATTGTCTTTGTTTGGTAATTTGCAGATGCAAGCGCTTCTGACTGCTAAAGTTTCTAATTCAGAATAAGGAGCAAGGCACTCGGTTGTAGTTCAGATCATAGGCTTGCTATGACTCTCTTTTGCGATTCAAAATTTTAGTCCAGGAATCTTGGCTTCTTGTCGGGTCTCTGCAGTAAAGTCTCATTCATCATCATCAACAGATGATTTCATTTTGTGTATGCTTGAGTTTAGAAATTTTTGTCTCACTGTCCATCGTCGACGTACCGTCCATGAGAGTTGTTCATATAAGTCTACTGATAATATCTCCGATTTATTTCAATAATGTACATTTCCAGCAATGCATTTCTGTTGGTCCTATAACTACTACTCCCTCCGTTCCAAATTACTTGTCGTGGTTTTAGTTCAAATTTGAACTAAAACCACGATGAGTAATTTGGAACGGAGGGAGTACTTTCCTCAGCTTGAACTCGTACATGTAGCCTCAAAGATTGCCACTGATCAGCTTTCATGTCTATAACATGATTATCTAGCTACATGTGCTCCATCTCTCCTGTTTTGTTCTATTACAAATGTCACTTTCTTCACTAATCACTATCATTAGCATAAAAAGGAGAGTGGAAGGGATGCCACCTACCTGGCACCGCAGAGCTTCCACTCAGGGGTGCGCCTCTGTGTCCACGTCGGCTTCCTGCATTGTGCGGGCGAGTTAGATTTTTACCGTGGGGAAAAGACGTAGCAAGTGCGGGCAACTTCCTCTTAGTGTTACTATAAAACTTATTGGACAATTATATTTAATTGTTGAATGTGTTTAATCTGGTTGGGAATAATCCACTACCTAAGGGGATCAAGATCTCTAAAATATTATTGTTTGTTTTATTATCAGTTAGAAATTCTATTGTAAGTTCCTTGCTTATATGTGCATGTTTGTCAGCAATTAGAGAAAAAAGAGGTGAAAGGGTCGCTTATCAATTTGGCACCGCACAAACTTCCTCTCAAGAGGCGCCACCAGGTGGCGCCCCAACCCCTAGTAGCTCACTAAGCTACGGGTCATAATCGTGTTAGGGATGATACATCAAACGTGTGCACCATATAATTCTCCAAGAAAAGGACTTTCTATTTTACTTTTCTAGATACATTTTTCTAAACCTCAGACCAACTCAGATAGAATAGTCAATTTGTTACTTAAGGTATGATTGTGAAAAAAAAAATACAAATCCGATCAAGGTGCCAAAAGATTGGGCCGAGAAGTCCAATGCCATTGTTCTAAATAAAGTCGGCCTAGAATGTATTTCCTTGATTTTTTTAGTCCCCCAGTGGGACACCGCCCAGGTCTCATCTAAGGGAGTAAGGGCCTCTTCAAGACAGACCCGTAAACCTCCCGCAACCGTCTAGACCGCCGTCGGGGGTTGGGTGCGACATATGCCAAAGGATGGATTATCATGATGGGAGTGAGTAGAACGTTGCCGGTGCCCGGAAGCGGGAGGAGGCGTAGACACGAACGCCGGCGTACTTTACCCAGGTTCGGGGCTCTCCTAGGAGATAACACCTCTAGTCCTGCTCTGCGGGGTCTCCACATGATCACTAAGGCACTAGTGAGTATAATGGTGCTCCTCGAGCTGTATGCTAGAGGTGGAAGAAAGCAGGGCTAGCTCTCTCCTCTCTATATGTGTGAGTCTAGGTCTAACAGGTTGGGAACCCTTTTGCATGCGTGCCCTGGGGGTTTATATAGGCCTACCCCCATGGGTACAATAGTAATCTGGCCTGCTGGGACCCGCCGCCTGATGGACCCCGCCGCCTGGTCTGGTACGGGGCCGACAGGCCGCTCCCGCCGCTCGCGGGTCTTGCCGGCTGCTTGTTGTTGTAGCCGCAAGGCTAATGATGCACGCTTGGTCGGGGAGGCGTGGCTACAGTCCCGCCGTCTGGTGGGAGATCACTATAGCCACACCGTGTCTCATCTGGTTAATGGTGCACGGACCCCGAGGGGGGAGTAGGCCGCCTGCTAGAGGCCGGCCTTCCTCGGGTCCAACTGGTCAGGCTCCTGCCACCATCCGGGCTCTCGCTGCCCGGTAGGGCCCGCCGCCTGCAGGCCCTACCGACAGGCCGTCGTGGGAGCAGGGCTCCGCCTAACAGGAGTGACATTAAGGGTGGAGTGGCAACAGTGCCACGTCGTGCGGAGATCTCCGCCTGTACGGGGCCCTATAGCCGTGCCGTGCCTTGGATACGGGGGTGATGGGCTGCACTGTAGCCACATCTTGTCTTGTCTTCTTAATGGGGGTGCAGACTTCGAGGGCGTTGTGGGCCGTCTGCTAGGAGCCAGCCTCTCTGGAGGCTGCCTGCTAGGAGTCGGCCCGTCTCGGGGTCGTCTTCTGGTGCTAGGCCGTCTTCGGGCAGCCGGCCGCATGAGCCAGTCGGCTACCAGAAGGCGGCGCTTCGTCCTGGATGCTTGAGGGGCGCAGCTGGCCCGAATGTCTTGAAATGCTTAGGGACCCGGATTAGGCTACTCGTGGCCCATTACTCCGACAGTAGTCCCCGAAGCTGGTGAGGCGTCGCGGCTGATAAGTTGAGAAGCCTCAGCAGTTTCCTTCTCTGAGTGCTCTTGCTGAATGCTTTGTTCGTCTTCTGGTGTGCCGCCTGCTGGGGAATCGGCCATGACCAAGCGGACTCGTTTGATGGTTTTGAAACACCAAGGCGGGAACCAGGTGGCGTGCTTGCTAAGCCTCCAGGTCCGCCGCCTGCTGTGAGCACGCCACGTGGCGCCAACTAGCCGGGCCAGCCTGCCAGCCCACGCGCGCGATGGGACACGACAGCAGGCTGGGCCCTCCATTATCGGGCCTCGGCGCGCGAGCGAATCCGCTGCAGCCGAGGTGGGAGGTTGCGATTCCGTGCGGAGTTACTGCACGCATTAACTCATGCATTAACCACGGGGCCGTGGGGGCGTGGGTGCAGTTAATCCCACGATCCCACGCCCCGCCCCCTCGGCTTCATAGCCCAGGGGCTATAATTAGGGGGAGGAGGGGGAGCGGCAGAGCATGCGCGCCCTCCTCTCCCTTTGCCATTTTTGTCCTTCTCCTCTCCTTGCCGCCGCCGCACCTCCGCGCTCCGCCGAGGCGCCGCCACAGCTCGCCACCGCTGGTCTCCTTCGCCCCAAGCCTCCTGCTTCGTCGTGGCCTTGGCTTCCGCCGCAGCGCCATTCCCTCGTCTAGCTCGGTCTCCATGGCGCGTGAGAAGGGAGGGGACTGGGATGGCTCGCTTGTGATTGACGACCATCTCGCTTCCCTTCGCGCCACACGGCGGTTGCCCGGCGTAAGCTTCGTCAAGGTGCGCCTCCACCGAAGAAGGAGATCTCGCCAGCGCTGACAGGAGGCGAGCGAGTTCTCTTCCGCTCGCACTTCCTCCGCTGCTTTGGCCTACCGGCAAGCAGGTTCCTCCGCTCCTTCCTCGACTTCTATCATCTCCAACCACACCATCTGACGCCTAGCACCGTGACATTGCTGTCCGCCTTCGTCACGATGTGCGAGGGCTACCTTGGCATCCTCCCCACCATCGAGTTGTGGGGAGCGTTCTTCTACACCAAGCTGGGCACCTCCGCCAAGGAGAAGGCGGCCCAGTGCGGCGCCTTCGCCGCGGTGCGCCCTCTGTCAGTGAGGAATGCCTTCCCCGCCATCAAGCTGTCACAGTCGGTCAAACTGTGGCAGAAATCATATTTCTGCGCGGAGAACGTCGACCCAGCCATCGACTTCATCAATCTGCCGCCTTACGAAGCCAGCCCTCCGGCCGAACCCCGGGCCAACTGGGGCTACAAGCCAAAGCCCATGTCGGCCGATGCCATCAACCGGCTCCGGGTGCTGACTGATGAGGAAGGCCTCAAGGCGTCCGACCTGCTGGTCGCCTTCGTCGAACGCCGGGTTCTTCCGCTCCAAGGCTGGCCTCATCTGATCTGTCGGATGAGCGGGCACCGCGACCCGAGCCGGATGTGCACGAGGGACATGCCGACTATCGAGGTTGCCCGTATGGTGAACGAGATCTTCGACCTCAAGTTGTCGGAAGGGTCTTGGCGGTTCGGCAAGCGGCCATACTACCACGCCAACCCACCGCCTGTTGTAAGTTCTGCAACTCTTTTCTTTTTAGTACTTGTCTTGGTCCTGGTCTTGAATAGTCGGTCCTTTGAACGCATATCTACATGTCTCCAGCGACAGCCGCCATCGTGGGGCCGGGTGGAGGCTACCAGCCGGACCGGGAGGTGAGCGACGTGGACGACTCTGACTTGGGGGCGGCCACCCTGGAAGACGACGCCATAGGTGGCGGTGACGTAGCAGGCGGCTCCGAAGAAGGAGGCGGCCTCGAGACCTGGCCTGATGATGATGACAAGGAGGACGAGCCGCGCCACCGCGAGGCACCGGTAAGGCGGACGTGGGCCCCTCCGCCGAGCTGGCTGCTTAGGGCGGCACGCGCAAGCGTAAACAAGGCGCCGTCTTGTTCGGTAGCGCACCGAAGAAGACCAAGAACCCGATCGCCGCGACCAGGCAGAAGGAGGCCGCCGCGAAGGCAGCCAAGTTCCAGAAGCTTCCGAAGGCGCCTCCTATGGTGTCGGCGTAAGTATCTCTTCCTTGTGCTTTCCTTTCTTGTCGATTCTATTTGAGCTTCTTCTCTTCATTTTTCTTGACTTAGGGCCCCTCTCTCTCTTGAGAAGTCGGCCACCGCCTCCGTTATCGGGCCGGCGGAGACCTCTACCACCACCCGGCGAATCGACCCTGCGGCCGACCTCCGGGAGGCACAGGAACGAAACGCGCAGGAGGCGCGCAAGGAGCAGGAAGCCGCCCGCATGGAGAAGGCGGAGGCGGACAAGGCGGAGGCCACTGCGTTGAAGAAGCTGGCGGAGACTGAGGCCGATGCCGCGGCGAAGAAGCTGGCTGAAGAAGCCGCGCGCCGTCAGGCGCCCCTATTCGTCATGCCCCTGAACTCCGCGTTGCCGCCACCAGAGTTCACGACGCCGACTGGGGGAACCGGCGAGGAGCATCCGATCATGGAGAGGGAAGGCGGCGATGTCGTCATGCCGGATGTGGACGTGCCTCTGCCACCGCCGTCTGGAGGAGCGCGGGACAAACAGCCGGCCACCCAGCCGGTGCCGCCAGCCACAAACGAGGTGGTGACGAGCCCGACTCCCGAGGCCCGTACACCATCGCGCCGCCGAGGCGCGAAGGCGGCCTCGGTGCCACGACCGCTGGAAGCCAGTGCCGCGAGCTCGTCCGTACCGGACGCCGAAGCAACCAGCGCCGCACCCCCTGAATGGGTGCGTGGAGGCAGGACGGGCGCTTTAAACCAAGTGATCCTGGACGTCCAGGCCAAACTCCGAGCTAAGGCCACCACTCTTCAGCAATGCAACATGGCATTCTTGGATTCGCGAGCGGCTAATCGGGTATGTCTTTTATTTCTTCATTGTTGGTTCTTGTATTTCTCTGTGGGGGCGCGCCAGCACACCCACTGGGTGTAGCCCCCGAGTTTCGAGCCGGCAGCTGAGCAGGCGGCTCGGAACTTTAATTGGCAAGCTCCGAGTGCTAACTTCGTCTGATATCTTCATTGTAGGATTATCATAACCTTCGCGCGGCCACCTTTAACTCCAATGTCCGAGAGCTGGACCAACGGACCGCCAACTTGTCGGAAAGCCGGAGTAAGTCTTCATTTTCTTTCTCTGGGGGGCGCACTAGCACACCCGCGGGCTGTAGTCCCCGAGATTCGGGCCGACTACTAAGCAGTCGGGCCGGATCTCCCCGGCAACTGCACTTCTTCTTTGTTAATGGTTGACATTTTTTTCCTTTCTCTGTTCCTGCAGAGGCCAACGCTGCTCTGCAGCAGCAGTTGGGTGAGGCCAACACCGTGTTGTGCGCCAAGGAGGTAGAGTGCAACGAGCTGGCCCAGGAGCGTGACCGACTGGCCAAGCAACTGACGGAGCAGGCGGAGCTTCTCCAGAAGGCCCGGAAGGAGGTGGAGGCGAAAGAGTCCAGCCTCCTCGCCGAGTTCGAGACCGAACGCTCCGCCTGGACCGACAAGGAGGTGCTGCTGACATTCGACTTCGGCGGGATTGAAGACATAGTTGATGGTAAGCTTTCTTCTTTTTCTTTCCTTGAGTTGTCGGCCGCTGATCGAGCCGGCTTCTAGCTTCTGACTTCTTTGCTTTCTGCCTGAGCAGACTTCTTCCCCGACCGCTCTGGCGCCGCCAACCAGGCTATTGAGGCTTATCATGAAGAATGGAGGGCTGAAGGTGCGCAGATCGCCGCCAATGCCCCCGGACCCTTAGCGAACAGCTTCTCAGCATCCATGCCCGCCTTCGGCCAGTCACCGGATGCTGCGCCGTCTTCAACGTGTCGGGGCCTAAGCGATCTCCGCCCTGTGGCCAGACATGCTGGCTCCGCGCACTCCCAGTCAGACTGCCGACTGGATGGAGGTGGCGGCCGGCCGTCTGGAGGCTTGGAAGGGTTCCTCGGCCCAGGCTGGAGCGCGCCGGGCCTTGGAGTTCGTCAAGGCGTGGTACCCTGGGCTAAATCTAGCCCAGTTGACCATGTTTCGGCAGGAGGCCCAAGAGGAGCTGGTGGCGGTGGAGCGCGATCTTGTCAGACGGGCAGCGGCGATCGCCGAGTATACCAACACCAGCATCTTCGTTCCTGAGCTGGCTGTGAATGGTGCCGAGACGCCACCAGAGTGGTTCGGGCTGAACACGAAGGACGACAAAGACTCAGCTGAGATGATCGACTCCAGCGACGAGGGAGAAGACGAGGAGGACGGGGAAGGCGAAGAAGACATGCCAGAGGTCGGAGCGGACGACCAGCCTCAGCTTGACCGTGCCTCAAACAACGAGCCGCGCTCGAGTGCGCCGACTGCTGCTGGAGGCGACCAAGTGGAGACTGACCAGCCATCCACTCCACCAACCGGCACTACTGACTCCGCTAACCAGCCAGACCCCTCAGCTGCTCCCTAGGCCGCCGGTTTATCTTTATTTTTCCTGCTTTATCAGTCTCGACAAACTTTGTTAAATTTGCACAATTCCACCCGCGGAGTGTATTTCAAACTCTATTGAATGCTGGCTAGGGGCCTTTTTTCATGTAAATATTCTTCCACACAAGTTGTGCTTTTTGCCGAGTTCTGACTTTTCTTGCTTTCTGCTCCTTGGCTTTTCCCCTTTGCCGCCCTCCCTTGGCTGCCGTCTTGCCAGCCAAACAGCCGCTCTACGGACTGTGGCTGGGTCGAGTACTTAGCTACTTTGGGAGAGCAAGTACTTAGCCGACTAGAGCGTTAGCAAGGTAAGTAGAAGCCGGCCGGCCGGTGCTCAGCAGTCGGTCGATGAGGCGGGATGCCGGCATGGACTATGTGCATGCTTTAGGTCCTTAGCCATTTTTTGTGTGGACACCCTTTCTGCAACTCCTGCCCACCGGACAGTCGCTCTGCGAGCTGCGGCGTCTGGCAGGAGAAGGTTTAAGTGCCGACACACTACTCGTCTGACTGCAGGAAGCACCACATAGTACAAGGCGGCGAGCCCCCGGGCCAACTGGTTGAACTCTGTGCTAGGCGGAATAATGAAATAACACATTCATAGGCATAATACTTATCATATAGATAAAAGAGGGTAGCCCCCGAGCTCTTCTCGGGGGACCCGGAGTCTTCGTACTTAATATAAAAGGTAGCGTGGTACATACTGCATCAACTGTAAAATCTTCGAAGGAGGTTTGCATTCCACGGCCGCTCTGTCTCCTTGCCGGAGTCGTCTCTCTTGCGTGCTCTAGGCTTTTGAGCATCGATCAAGTAGTAGGAGTCATTACCCAGAACTTTGCTTATGATGAAGGGGCCTTCCCAAGGAGCTGAGAGCTTGTGCTGGCCGGCTGTTCGCTAGATCAGCCGGAGCACAAGGTCTCCCTCTTGGAAAGATCTTGGCTTGACCTTCCGATTATAGTATCGGCGTAGACTCTGCTGGTAGATGGTGGACCGGCTGAGTGCCAACAGCCAGCCCTCTTCCAGCAGATCGACGCCGTCTTCTCGTGCTTCTTTTGCCTCCTCCTCAGTGTACATGGTGACTCGAGGGGAGTCGAATTCTATGTCTGTTGGGATGACGGCTCCAGCACCATAGACGAGGAAGAAAGGCATGAAGCCAGTTGACTTGTTTGGAGTTGTGCGCAGGCTCCAGAGGACAGCCGGCAGCTCATCGAGCCGACAGCCGGCCGAATGCTCCAGAGGCTCGACTAGTCGGGGCTTGATGCCGGACAAGATGATGCCGTTTTCTCACTCCACCTGGTCGTTTGACTGCGGATGGGCAACAAACGCTAAGTCCAGCCAGATGCCCTGCGTCGCGCAGAAACAAGCCAAGGCGCCTTTGGCAAAGTTTGTCCCGTTGTCGGTGATGATGCTGTGTGGTATGCCATACCGAGTGGTGATGTCTACGATGAAAGTCACAACAGTCGGACCATTCAACTTCTTGATTGTTTTTGCTTCTATCCACTTGGTGAACTTGTCCACGGCAACAAGCAGATGAGTCATGCCGCCACGTGCTGTCTTGAATGGTCCCACCATGTCCAGGCCCCAGACGGCAAAGGGCCAGGCAATGGGGATGGTCTTGTGTGCAGAAGTCGGCAAATGTGGCTTGGAGCGGAACTTCTGGCACCCTTTACATTTCTGGACCAAGTCTTTGGCATCTTCTAGAGCAGTCGGCCAGAAAAAAACCATGGCGGAAAGCTTTGGCAACAAGTGATCTTGAAGCCGCGTGGTGACCACACTCGCCTTGGTGGATGTCTTTGAGGATTGCTTGGCCTTTCTCTGACTCTACGCAGCACTGGTACACACCAGTGACACTGCGCCTGACAAGTTCTCTGTTGACAATGGTGTATGCTGCTGCCCGACGTTGCACTTGTCGAGCCGAGATCTCATCAGTCGGCAGCTCTCTGTTCACCAGAAAGTTGAGGATGGGTTGTGCCCATGAAGGTGCTGCTATTTCTTCGACTGCCAGAACTGTAACTTGCACGAGGGCGGTTGGGCTGGGAGGCGGTGGGCTAGAGTCGGCTGCCGCTTACTATGTCGATGAAGTCCCCGGGCCGACTGCTGCAGTCCCTGGGCCGGGCTCTGAAGTCCCCGGGCCGGGTGCGACTGTTGCAGCCCCGGAGCCGCCTGCCAAAGTCCCCGAGCCGGTTGCTGGGGTCCCCAAGTCGGATCCGACTGCTTCGGGAGGAGCCGACACGAAGATGGAGTCTGATTCTGGTGACAGCTTGATAGATGGCTTGAGGAGGCGTTGTAGGGCGACGCCGGCTGGTATTGCTTGCCGAGTGGAGCCAACCCGTGCCAAAGCATCAGCTTGCTCGTTGTCGTTTCGTGGCACATGGAGGAACTCGCACCCTTCAAAGTATCCACTGAGTTGCTGGACGAGGAAGCGGTAGCTTGCCATGTTTGCATCCTTGGCGTCCCAGTCGCCTGACGACTGCTGGACCACCAAGTCGGAATCACCATAGCACAGGATCCGGCGAATGCCGAGTTCCTTGGCAAGCCGGAGCCCGTGTATGAGTGCTTCATATTCAGCTATGTTGTTGGAGGCGGCAAAGTGAATTTGCAACACATATTTGAGCTTGTCGCCTTTGGGAGAGGTGAGGACGATGCCGGCTCCCAAACTGGTGCGCATCTTGGAACCATCAAAGTGCATCCGCGGCGTTGGCGGCAGGTACTGGGTCTCGGCCCGGTCGATGAGGAAGTCGGCCAGCGCTTGTGACTTGATGGCAGTGCGATGCTGGTAGTAGATGGTGTAGGGGGCCAAATCTATGGCCCATTTGGCCACTCGGCCCGAAGCATCACGGCTTCCAATGATCTCGACAAGTGGAGCGGTGCAGACAACAGTTATTGGGTGCTCTTGAAAGTACGGCTTCAGCTTCTTGGCAGCGAAAATGCATGCTGTAGCACATCTTCTGATATTGGGGGTAGTTCTGCTTGGAGGCGGACAACACTTCACTCAGGTAATACACTGACCTCTGGACCGGTAGTGCCTTGCCATCTTGTTTGCGCTCCATGACTATGACTGTGCTGACCACTCGACTGGTGGCGGCGATGTAGAGAAGCATGGGCTCCTTAGCAATCGGAGCCGCCAGGACAGGCGGAGTGGTCAACACCTTCTTGAGCTGAGAAAAGCTTCGTCCGCCTTGTCATTCCACTCAAAAAAGTGGTCTTCTTCATGAGCTGGTACAAGGGAAGAGCCTTCTCGCCCAGCCGACTGATGAAATAGCTGATGGACGCCAAGCAGCCAGTGAATTTTTGCACGTCCAGCAGTCGGGTGGGTACCTCCATCCTCTCGATGGCCTTGATCTTCATAGGGTTGCACTATATGCCGCGCTCTGAGACCAGGAAGCCAAGAAGCTGGCCGGCTGGTACCCCGAAGACGCATTTCTCCGGGTTGAGCTTGATTTGAAAGTGGCGCAGCTTTTCAAAGGTCTCCTTGAGGTCCTCCAGCAGAGTGCCACGCTTCTCCATCTTCACCACAATGTCGTCCACATAGACGTGGGCGTTCTTACCGAGTTGCTTGAGGAGACACTTTTGCATGCAACGTTGAAATGTGGCGCCGGCATTCCTCAAGCCGAACGTCATGGTCGGGTAGCAGAAGGCTCGGAATGGTGTAATGAAGGCGGTCTTCAGCCTGTCGGCCGGGTTCAGCTTGATCTGATGATACCCTAAGTATGCATCCAAAAAACTCAACAACTCGCATCCGGCTGTGGAGTCTATCACTTGGTCGATTCTTGGCAAAGCAAATGGATCTTTGGGGAAAGCTTTGTTGAGGCTGGTATAATCAATACACATATGCCACTGCTTATTCTTCTTCAGCACAAGGACCGGGTTGGCTAACCACTCTAGGAAGAACACTTCCATAATGAAGCCGGCTGCTAGAAGCTGGGCTATTTCTTCTCCAGCTACTCTTCTCTTCTCTTCTGACAGACGGCGCAAGGGCTGCCTGACCGGCTTGGTGTCAGGTCGGACATGTAACTTGTGCTCGGCGAAATCTGTCGAAACACCCGGCATGTCATTAGGAGACCATGCAAAGATGTACCGATTCTCACGGAGGAAATAGACGAGCTCGCTTTCCTATTTGCTGTCAAGGTTTGCACCAATGACAGCGTGCCTCTCTGGGTGCTCCGGGTCCAAGGGTATCTTCTTTGTTTCTTTTGCCGGCTTGAACGAGCCCTCAACTTCCGACTCCTTGGGGTTTGGCAACATTTCCGACTGCTTGCCTGCCATTGTCACAACCCGGTCAAGGAGCCGCTTCTCTGCTGCGATCACGAGGGACTCGGCTAGCCGGCTGCTGTCTGCCGCACAGGCAGACGACTTCTTGTAGTCCCCGACTATGGTTAGGATTCCCTTGGTGCTTGGTGTAACGCCCTCGATGCGGCTATATCTCCCACGTGTCGAGGCACGACTTAGAGGCATAACCGCATTGAAAGCAATGTCGCAAGTTAGGCAATCTTCACAACATCCCATGTAATATAGATAATAAAAGGGGAGATACATAGTTGGCTTACACTCGCCACGTCAATCAAAGTACATAAATAGCATTACATCAACCAATCACTCATGGCCCGACTACGGCACCAAAATAAAAGATAAACCCAACATGCGACACGGTCCCGATCGCCCCAACTGGGCACCACTACTGATCATCAGGGAAAGACACATAGTAACGGCGTGAGTCCTCGTCGAACTCCCACTTGAGCTCAAGCGCGTCATCTGGAACGGAGTCATCAGGCCCTGCATCTGGTTTGGAAGTAATCTGTGAGCCACAGGGACTCAGCAATCTCGCACCCTCGCGATCAAGACTATTTAAGCTTATAGGTAAGGCAAGGTAAATATGTGGAGCTGCAGCAAGCGACTAGCATATATGGTGGCTATCCTGTTCGCAAAAGAGAGCGAGAAGAGAGGGCAAAGCGCGAATGAGTAACTAGAGAACAACCTGCGACAAGCATTACTCCAACACCGTGTTCACTTCCTGGACTCCGCCGAGAAGAGACCATCACGGTAACTCACACAGTTGATTCATTTTAATTAAGTTAAGGTTCAAGTTATCTACAACCGGACATTAACAAATTCCCATCTGCCCATAACCGCGGGCACGACTTTCGAAAGTTCAAATCCCTGCAGGGGAGTCCCAACTTAGCCCATGACAAGCTCTCACGGTCAACGAAGGAATAGACCTTCTCCCGAGACATTCCGATCAGACTCGGTATCCCGGTTCTACAAGACACTTTGACAAGTAAAACAAATCCAGCAACACCGCCCGAATGTGCCGACAAATCCCGATAGGAGCTGCACATATCTTGTTCTCAGGGCACACTCAGATGAGACATCCTACGAGTAAAACCAACCCTCAAGTTGCCCCGAGGTGGCCCCGCAGTCTACTCGGTCGGACCAACACTCAGAGGAGCACTGGCCCGGGGGGGGGGTTTAAATAAGATGACCCTCGATCTCCGGAAACCCAAGGGAAAAAGAGACTAGGTGGCAAATGGTAAAACCAAGGTTGGGCATTGCTGGAAAAGCTTTAATCAAGGCAAACTATCAAGGGGTTCCCATTATCACCCAACCGCGTAAGGAACGCAAAATCCGGGAACATAACACCGATATGACGGAAACTAGGGCGGCAAGAGTGGAACAAAACACTAGGCGAGAGGCCGAGCCTTCCACCCTTTACCAAGTATATAGATGCATTAAGATAACAAGATAATATAATGATATCCCAACAAGTAAATAATGTTCTAACAAGGAACGGTCTCCAATCTTCACCTGCAACTAGCAACGCTATAAGAGGGGCTGAGCAAAGCGGTAACATAGCCAATCAACGGTTTGCTAGGACATGGTGGGTTAGAGGTTTGACATGGTAGTGATTTCGAGGGTATGATCATCTTGCCTGCACAGTTGTCAGAGTTGACTGGATCCTCGAAAGCAAACTCAACGGGCTCCTCGTTAGCGAACTCGTCTCCCGTCTCTACCCAAACAAGACAGACAAGCAACAAGGACACAATCAACCACGTGCAAAGCTCAAACAATATGATGCAAACATGGTAGGCTATGCGGGATGCGATATGCGATGCATATGCAAGATTTGACAAGGAATGAATGAATCTGGGCTCAACATGGAAATCCAAGTGTTCCACTGGAAAGGTGAGATGAAATCGCTTGAAAACGATATAAAGATCACCGGAACCGGAGTTACGGTTTGGAAATGGCAAGCAATTCAAATATGACCACGTTCTGCGATTTACAGCAAGTAGCCATCTAAATGCAACAAGATGAATGTGCTACAGCACCCAAACATGGCAACAAAATACATGGCAGGGATCCATTCATGATGCTTAACAAAATAGGAACACTGAGCTACGGCCAATTCATCCATTAACAGGTTCAAACAAGCATGGCAAAAATGCATTTGGTAAACAGATTTCAGACTTAGTGAAATTAACACTTGTCTGGAATTTCAGATTAGATAGCACACTTTGGGGCATGAAAACTATATGCTACAGGACCTGAACATGGCAAAGTAAAGCATGGCATGGAGATACTCAAAGAGCTTAACAAAAGTCCCTTAGTGACCTTGAGCCAAAAGGGATCATAAAATACATTTGCAAGCATGTGAACATGGCAAAAACATAATCAGTTCACAGACTTAGTGAAAAACTGGAGCATGCAAAACAGATACCAAGTAGGCATGTTTACGAGCTTGATGCACTCACTACAGAGCATGTCATGACAATATAAGCATACACCCATCAAGAATACACATTATACAAGCTATACATGGCAAGAACAATAGCATAGCATGCGTGAATCAACTACAACATCCTCGGCAAAATCGCTAACAAGTAGACAATCTGCCCAGATTCATGAAATAGCAAAAGTAGAGCTCGATTGACTCAAGCTAGGGTGCTCCATAATTGCAAACAAAGACATGGATGGATAGAGCACCACAAGATTAACAAAACATCCTTACTGATCATCCTCAAAAGAGGCACGGATCACTAGGAAACAACATGAATATATGGCATATTGAAATAAACAGATCAAGGACTTAGTGCAAATGCTAAGTCCCTGAAATCAGCATTAACGAATGCACCACTTTGCAAGCTTGTGATAGTCACCACACACATCACAAAAATACATGGGTTGCACCTCTGGATAGATGGCCAAACTTATAACAAAACTCATGTAAAGCTCAGGGGCATATCATGCACACAATAATCATGGCAAAAATGACAAATATCTAAATGGAGCAACAGATCTGACAATTATCTCAAATAGCATTCGTACAACAACATTTCGGGCATCAGGATGAACTCAAATGAAAATGATGCAATGAGATGAAATGATGTGCTCTCTGAGACGAACATTTTGATATGCTATATGCCCAAAACGGAGCTACGGATGCGGAGTTATGATGTAATGAACATAGCGAAAAAATTAGGGTTTCGGGCAAAAAGTCAACCGATTTGGATCTGGAGGGTACTGTAGCGGCGGCGCGTATTCCGAGGTTCGCCGGGGAGGCCGGTGCCGGAGTCAGACTTGCCGGCGTCGAGGAGGGAGGAGGAAGGCCGGGCCTCGCCGGGGCGTGCGGCGGCGCAGCCGCGGCGTCGGGTGGCGAGGGCGCGGCAGGGGCGGCGACCGGAGCTCGCCGGAGTTGCTGCCGCGGGCTCCGGCGGCGAGGAGGTGCGGCGGCCGGCGAGCGGGAGCGCGAGGAGGCGCGGCGAGGAGGAAGCCCCGGGCGGCGGCGGTGGCGACCCGGGCCGGGAGGACTGCGCGCGGGCTCTCCGGGCCGGCGCAGTTGGTGGAGGCGGCGGCGACACGTGGCGCCCTGTGATTGGTCGCGGGCGGCGGCGGACGTGTCCGGCCGCGCGGAGAGGGTGGATCTAGGGTTTCGGGCGAGGGGATCCGCGAATTTTGAGGAGGGGGTCTATATATAGAGGTAGAGGGAGCTAGGAGTGTCCAAATGAGGTGCGGTTTTTAGCCACGCGATCGTAATCGAACGCTCTAGATGATGGAGAGGGTTTTGGTGAGTTTTGGGCCAACTTGGAGGGGTGTTGGGCTGCCACACACACGAGGCCTTCTCGGTCCCTCGGTTAACCGTTGGAGCATCAAACGAAGTACAAATGGTACGAAACTTGACAGGCGGTCTACCGGTAGTAAACCAAGGCCGCTTGGCAAGTCTCGGTCCAATCTGGGAATGTTTAATCCTCACACATGAAAGAAAGGTAGAAATGACCACCGGAGGAGAACGGAGCGCCGGAATGCAAAACGGACAACGGGGAAAATGCTCGGATGCATAAGACAAACATGTATGCAAATGAAATGCACATGATGACATGATATGCAATGCATGACACGCAAGCAATGGCAACACAACAACAGCGAATAACTGGAGGACACCTGGCACATCGGTCTCGGGGCGTTACACTTGGCATCTTCATCTTGAGGTAAGCATAGTGGGGGACCGCCATGAACTTGGCCAGAGCAGGCCGGACAAGTAGCGCGTGATAGGGGCTCTCAAGGTCCACCACTTCGAACCAGACTGGCTCTCGGCGGAAGTGATCTTTGTCTCCAAAGAGGACATCTATCTGGGTCTTGCCGATCGGTGAGCAGGAAAGGCCAGGGACTATGCCATGGAATACAGTCCGGCTGGGCTGAAGCTGCCTTTGCTTGATTCCCAACTTCTCCATAGTGTCACGGTACAGGATGTTGATGCTGCTGCCGCCATCTATCAGCACTCGGGAGAAACGAGCAGCCCGCCTCTCTGTTGCGAAGGTGGCATCTAAGACCAGAGCATAAGAACCGGGAGAGGGCATCACCTCCGGGTGGTCAGCTCTACTCCAGCTGATAGGCTTCTCAGACCAATGCATGAACTCGGGGGTCTCTGATGCTATTGCATGCACTTCTTGTTGCTGCTGCCATCTGCTGTGCTTATCATCGGCCACGCTGGTGAACACGACATATGCTCCATGCTCTTCAGGATATTCATCTTGTATTGCGCCGACTGGACAAACCGCCGGTTGCTGGGGAGGAGGAGGCGGCGGGCCAGCAGGCGGAGGAGGCAGGAGTCCATCGCCCTTGGCAATCCGGGTGAGCCAGTGGCACTTCCGAGTGATGTGATTGGACGGCTTCGCACCGCTGTGAAACTTGCAGGGTCCATCGAGAGTCTGCTTGTATGAGAAGGCGGGCAGCCAGTTGGGCTTGCCGCCCTTTTGACGCTTGGGAGGAGGTTGCCCTTCCGGCTGCTGGTCTTCGATTTTCGCCACCTGCAGGCTTGTCGAAGCCGGTTGTGGCGCCTTGCGCTTGTTGTCGTTTTGCTGCTGCCGCCGACTGGTGTCACCAGCCGGGGTTCGAGGAGCTTGAGGAGCCACCTTGCCGGATGCATCAACTTGAATCTCCGCCTTCATGGAGGAGTCGGCCATGGCATGTTTGTCCGCTATGATCAGCAACTCATCGAGGGTGGCCGGCTCGTCGCACAGGAGTTTGTGCTTGAGCAGAGTGCCCTCTCTGCACCCGGTTGTGAAGTACTCAATAGCCTGCACCTCGTGCACGCCTTCGCAGGAGTTGCGCAGCTCAGCCCAACGCGTGAGGTAGTCGCGAGTTGACTCGTTGGGGCCTTGGACGCACAAGGAGAGCTGGCGAGGCTTGGGCGGCCGCTTGTACGTGCTGGTGAATTTGCGGATGAAGGCTTCGGTGAAATCAACCCAGCTGTTGATGCTGCGGGGCTTCAGGCTGTTCAGCCATGTCCGGGCGGTGCCTTGGAGCATGAGCGGAACATACTTCACGGCAACGCGCTTGTTGCTGTTTGCGATGCTGACGGCCGTGGAGTAGTCAACTAGCCAGTCTTCCGGCTTCACGGAGCCGGTGTACTTGGGCATATCTCTTGGGAGTGTGAACCCTTTGGGGAAGGGCTCATCACGAATGCGGGGGCCGAAACAGGGCGGGCCCAGCGCGTCTTCTTGTTCTAGCGCCAGGGATCGGTTGAGACGATCGATCCGGTGGCGAGTGTCATTCTCTCCGGCTCCTTCTCGGGGGCCAAGGCGGTCACCGAGTGTGTAAGTGCATCTAGTGCCACCCCTAGTTGGTTTTGGAGTATTGACGACAAACCTAGTTGAGGGACTAATGTGTTTGTGAGAATTGCAGGAAAACACAGGTAGAAGTCCCTCATTGATTTGGTTTTACTACCAGAGATGACCCCTAAAAATGTACGAAGACATTGAAGACAATGGTGGTTTATGAAGATATTCATATTGAAGACAATGACATGAGAAGACTCCCTATGAAGCTTTTGAAACTCGAAGACCTAGATCCTTCGTAGTTTTATTTCATTCATGTTGCGTCATAGGAACCACCGTACTGTTAAGAGGGGTCGAAGAGAACCAGTCAGAATGACTGAAGTGATGCCTAATTCAAATCCTATGTCTTCGAGCGAAGCCTATGAGAGAAAATCTTGTCCAGAGTCAGACAAGTCAGCTTTACTTGTAGCCCAAGTAAAGTTGCCGTGTGAGTTCGAAATCCGACCGTTGGTACACGTGTCAATTCCTTAGTGACCCAGGGTCATTTCGGACAGATCAGGTCGGGTTGCCAAGTGGCTATAAATAGTCCACCCCCCCACAACCTTAAGGTTGGCTGCTCAAATTTCAGTGCACGACTTTTGTCGTTTGAGAGCAACCCACCTCGAAGCCTTTGAAAGAAAAATTCCCAGTGAGGAGAAAAGCCCTAACCACCCAGAGCCAGAGTAAATTGGGCATCACTTAAGTCTTCGTGTCTGTGTGATTTGAAGACTTATTACACTTGAGGACTATGCATCGTCCAGACGGTTAGGCGTCGCGTTCTGAGCATCCAAGAGAAATTGTGGATTGCCAGTGAACGAAGTCTGTGAAGGTTTGGGAGTCTACCTTGAAGACTTACCAGAGTAATTGGGCGAGGTCTGTGTGACCTTAGCTCAAGGAGAAAACGGTGAGGACTGGGTGTCTTGGACTAAGTGTCCTTGACTGGGTGTCCGGGACTGTGTGTCCTTCGGTTTAAATACCTAGCCGCTCCAACCAGACGTACAGTTGTCACAGCAACTGGAACTGGTCCAACAAATCATTGTCTTCAACGTGTCACTGGTTTCATCTTCACTTCCCTTCATTTACAGTTAATCATTGTGAAGCCATTGCATGCTTGCTTTATCTTTTGTCTTCACAACATGAATGTATGATCTGTTCGGCTTCATAACTTCTTCCTACCTGATCCTTATTACACTGAAGCTGTTTGTCATTGCGGTTTCACTCTATTGAATACATGACCATGACTGCCCTAGTGTAATCTAACTTCCGCCGCATAGTAATAGGCATAATCTTCACTGTTTGTCTTCATAACTCTCACGTTTTGAAGACTTTCATAAAAATCGCCTATTCACCCCCCCTCTAGTCGATATAACGCACTTTCAGAGTGTCGGGTGGTCGACAGGTGGTGGAGATACGCGCCTGTCTCTGCGCTGGGGAGGCTGGTAGTCGCCTGGTCATTCCACCGCTTGCGTGCTGCCGTCTCGGTCGCGCTCGATGGTGATGTACGTTCGGCTGCGGCTTGCAGCCGGCTCCTTGTCTCGTCGTCCGTGGGTGCCACCGGTCGGCGTCCGGGAGGTCGCGCCATGCTCTCGGCGGGGTGGGGGGGCTGATTCTCAGCCTGCGAGCCAGGCTCCACCACTCGGCGGCGGGCTTCTTGCTGCATGGCGGCTGCGTCAAGGAGCTGTTGCACGCGGTCCATCATGCAGCGACGCTCGTCGCCCTCCAAATGCTCCAGCTCTTCTATCGCCGCCTGGGCGGCTCGTATGTTCTCCTGAGGCGTGGCGTAAGTCAGGCGATCGGCCCCCAGCATGCTGGCGATGGCAGCCCCGCGTTGCCGAACGGCGCCTACACGACTGGGCTTGCCAGCAGCTGGCGTGCCACCGATGGCGCGGTCGACCTCGCACTGATAGGCCTCAGAAAGGCGCCTCATCATGGCCAGCTTCTGGGCGCTGTCGTAGAGCGCCTTGCGATGCGCCTCCATCGCCTCACCGTCGGCGTCTTCGGGTAAGGGTGCGGCCAAGTCCCGCAATGCTGTCTGCAGCGGATCCTGGCCACCTCCGCCAGAGTGCTCGTCATGGCTGATGACAAGCACCTCCGTGACGGTGTTTCCGCCACTGTCCGCGCAAGGAAGCGGTTCGTCGTAGACCACCACGTTGGTGGGGAATGCGTCGAGTGACGCCGTGTCGGAATCGACAAGCATCGGGTCGATAGAGCCAACCGACTCCAAGTCCACAGCAGGCACATTGACGATGTGAAGCTGGTTGAGGAGGCCGACGAGGCGGCTCTCGGGGCCATCTATTCCCGCGTCAGATACGGGCTCGTCGAAAAGGCAAATCTCGCCAACAAGATCGGCGAGGCAGCTTGCCGTGCAGACGACCTCCGCGTCGTGCAGCGCGTCGGCGCAGACGCCGTCTGGCATGCCAGGCTGGCTGCGCTCGCCAGGCAGGAACAAGGTTCCCGTACAGAACAGGTCTCCGGACGACGGTGCACCTCGCCCCATGGTGGGCGCCAAATGTCGGGGGTTGGGTGCGACATATGCCAAAGGATGGCTTATCATGGTGGGAGCGAGTAGAACATCGCCGGTGCCCAGAAGCGGGATGAGGCGTAGACATGAACGCCGACGTACTTTACCCAGGTTCAGGGCTCTCCTAGGAGATAACACCCCTGGTCCTGCTCTGCAGGGTCTCCGCATGATCACTAAGGCACTAGTGAGTACAATGGTGCTCCTTGAGTTGTATGCTAGAGGTGGAGGAAAGCAGGGCTAGCTCTCTCCTCTCTATATGTGTGAGTCTAGGTCTAACAGGTTGGGAACCCTTTGCATGGGTGCCCTGGGGGATTTATATAGGCCTACCCCCAGGGTTACAATAGTAATCTGGCCGGGTGTGGGACCCGGCTGTCAGCGTCTCTGGCCACCGGCTTCTCCGCCTGCTGCTGGGACCCGCCTGGTGGGCCCCGCCGACTGGTTCGGTACGGGGCCAACATGCCGCTTCCGCCGCTCGCGGGTCTTGCCGGCTGCTTGTTACTGTAGCCGCAAAGCTAATAACGCACGCTTGGTCGGGGAGGCGTGGCTACAGTCCCGCCATCTGGTGGGAGATCACTGTGGCCGTGTCTCATCTCGTTAATGGTGCACGGACCCCGAGGGAGGAGTAGGCCGCGTGCTAGAGGACGGCCTCCCTCGGATCCGACTGGTCAGGCTCCTGCCGCCATCTGGCCTCTCGCTGCCCGATAGGGCTCGCCACCTGCAGGCCGTACCGACAGGCCACCGTGGGAGCAGGGCTCCGCCTGACACGAGTGACGTCAAGGGTTGAGTGACAACAGTGCCGCGTCGTGCGGAGATCTCCGCCTGTACGAGGCACTGTAGCCGTGTCGTGCCCTAGATACGGGGGTGATGGGCTGCACTGTAGCCACATCCTGTCTTGTCTTCTTAATGGGGGCGCAGACTTTGAGGGCGTCGTGGGCCGCCTGCTAGGATCCGGCCTCTCTGGAGGTCACCTGCGAGGAGTCGGCCCGTCTCGGGGCCGTCTTCTAGTGCTAGGCCGTCTTCGGGTAGCCGGCTACCAGAAGGCGGCGCTTCGTCCTGGATGCTTGAGGGGCGGAGCCTGCCCGAATGTCTTGAAATGCTTAGGGACCCGGGTTAGGCTACCCGTGGCCCATTACTCCGACAATCGCGTTGTCTGGAACGTGAAAGTCATCCAATGCGGTCCTATATCGATCCGTGGAGCGAGCCGGACGCGATTTTTCTCGCAAGCCTTAGACAAATGTAAGAGGTTGTTGTAATTTTTCTTTTCTTTCGTTTTTGTTCTCTTTTTTCCCTTACTTTTTTGTTTCTTTTTTTCTGTTATTTTGAGTAAAACACACTAATATTTTTTTCATATACATGAGCACTTACTTTTTTAATTATGTGAACACTCTTTTTCAAACATATGAACAGTTTTTCAAGCTATATGGAGCCCTTTTATGTACAATTGTTTTTGTACAAGTTGTTATAAAAACATAAAAAGAACATTTTTTTTATATGAGTGGAATTTCTCCTTCAAAATATGAACTAGTTTTACACATGCAGATCAATTTTGAGATAAAAAACAGTAAAATTTTAGCACATGTAAGAAAAAATGAGCTTTGTTTAGGATTTTTAGAGCGGTAGGAAAATATTTAATGTCTTTTCAAAAAGGTGTTTTTATGTGTGAAAAATGTTCATATGTATCTTGAAATATATGATTATATTTTCTAAAATATTAACATGTTGCAAAAACAGTGTTAATGTATCTCTAAAATAATATACATGCTATTCGCAAAACAAAATAATATACGTGCATTACTCATACAAAAATTAAAAATTAAAACGGAAAGTACACAAAAAGGAAAAAGTAACAACAAAGGAAAACAAACAAACAATAATTAAATAAAATAAAACAGAAAAGAATGCAAAAAAAGAAAATCTATTATAACAACAGATGAAAATAGGAAAAATGAAAAGAAAGGGAAAGGAAGAAACCCGACACTACCGGGAGGACCAAGGGCGGAGTGTGCCTATGCGACCGCGTGCTATTGCTTGCAAAGACTGGTATAGAGAATTTGCTGCAAATAGGTGATTTCTCCCATCCCAAACTTATTCGTATGTTCAAGGAGGTCGCTAGTTGCATTCCTCATCAAGGCAATTTTATTTTACAATGGAAAGACAATTGGCAAGGACCACCTCTGGACATCCAATTCCCTGAATTACACTCATATGTCCTAGACAACCAGGTCACTGTTCAAAGCATGCTGAGTGAGGAAAATGTAATTCATAATTTGCATACCCCAATATCCACTCAGGCACACACTCAAGTCCTTGCCCTTCAACAAAGACATTGGATCATAGAGACATTTCACCAAATTACATGCTGATCGGGGCCTCATCATGACTGCAGCTTCGATTCAGCCTTTCAACGGCGCGGAGTTGTTGGCTAAGTAGGCAGCGGCGAGCGAGGGAGCCCCACAAGTTGGGCGCCACGTTCGGTGCACCGTGTCGGGTGCGGACGCGGTGGGCGACGGCGACGGCTCGCTCGCCGGGTTGCAGGCCGAGGAGGAGGAGAGTACCCCCTTTCCCACACTGTGCATTCCGTTCGGCCGGTTGGTGAAAGGGACGGAGATACTTCCACGCTCGGGCCGATGATCTGGCGTCCTCGTGTAGTCATCGTCTTCCCGGCGAGCCTCGGCCACAGGAGCGCACGGCTCACGTCGTGACTTGCGTGTCCTTTTTTTGGAAGCTTCTGACTGGTTGGTTTGTTGGGCCATGCCCCGCGGGCCAAATTCTAATGTCGCAATTTGAAGAGGCTTGTTCAGACAGGCAAAAATGAGGGACCCCCTATACTCAAACACATGGGCTGGGTCCTGCAGTGCAGTAATTTTTCTTTTCTTTCGTTTTCGTTCTTTTTTTCCCTTATTTTTTGTTTCTTTTTTCTCTGTTCTTTGAGTAAAATACACTAATATTTTTTTCATATACACGATCACTTATTTTTTAATTATGTGAACACTCTTTTTCAAACATACAAACAGTTTTTCAAGCTATGTGGAGCTCTTTTATGTACAACTGTTTTTGTACAAATTTTACAAAAACATAAAAGAACATTTATTTTATATGAGTGGAACCTTTTCCTGCAAAATATAAATTCTTTTTACACATGCCGCTCAATTTTGAGAAAAATACAGTAAAATTTTAGCACAATGTTCGGGCGAGGGTTTCGGAACCGATAAATCTCATTGGATCACAGAGACATTTCACCAAATTACATGCTGATATCGTGCTGCATCTTAAATGATGTGCGCCTCTTTTACGAAGCTGATCTTCGCACCGCAACTCGATCGCGAGTGATAAGTAAAACAAACAAATCAACTAAACTGTAAACGGAAGGAGATGGAGTTGAACTTTGAGCTGCTCCATATGCAATATATGTACTGTACAGAACCACATATTGGGCTGGCTGTATAGTTTTCCTGGGCTATTTACATACTACTATCTTCATTGTTTGCCTGTATAAGTAATTTTCTTCTTCGGTAATGCTGTATAAGCTGCATATGTACGCACGTTCTTGTCGCTAAGACGAATGAACCTATAATGACTAGAGTAGCAGAGTATACGCCATTGGCGGGCTAAGCAGAGCAGGGCGGAGCAGAGGAGGAGAGCCCGAGGAGGACGATGGGCGTCGCCCGGGCTGTGTCGTGCTACGGCGACCTGGAGCGGCAGGTGTCGTGGTCGATGGGCGCGACGTTGCCGGTGCGGTAGTAGAAGTCGAGGGGGCAATTGAGGCGCGTCCAGAAGCCGACCTTGAGGAAGACGCCCTTCTTCCACCGCGTCCGCGCCTTGCCGGACAGGGTGATCGGCACCAGCTCGGACCTGACCGCCTCCTCCATGGGCTGCATCCCGGCGGGGTCCAGCCTCGTCCCGCGCGACTCCCCGCTGTACGGCAGCGTGACGGAGCTCTCCCGGGCGACGGTGAAGGTCTCGGTGCTCAGCTGTAGCAGGGTGGTGCCGTTGAAGTTGACGTCGATGTTGAAGCTGGAGAAGGAGGTGTCGACCTTGGAGTTGGTGTTCTTGGCCAGAAGATCGAACTTGAACTTTATGTCCCTGATGACGCCGTCGGCCGGGCTGTAGTCGAGCTGCAGGAGCTGCGCGTTGGTCACCTCCATGTACGGCATCTGGGGCTTGTAGATCAAGTACACGGCCAACATCGTGGCGCCCAACACGAGGACGCCGATGGCCAGCAGCATGCACAGGATCACCGCCATCCACACCCACGGGGACCTCCTCTGCCTGTCGTTGTACGGCGGTCCCTTCCACCGATGGCGGCGATGACCCGCCTCAGCCGACCTCTCGTCCTCGTGGTGGTGGTGGTCCCCGCCTCCATCCTGCTATCTCCGGCCCTCATCTGGTGTCGGGGGGCGCTTCGGGCTGGGTTGATATCGGACGGATGGAGCGGGAAATACACTTTGGTTTCTGGTTGTATATGCATCCTATATGGAGATTTTTTTTAAATATTTTAATAAAAAGTCAAAATATGTAAGAACTATTTTGACAAAACGCTCGACTTACTTTTGCACTGATATATAAATCTCGACGAAAAAAAACAAAAATTGACCTCACAGCAAAGAAGACAAAAATTATTTGCTATTATAGGTCACTATTCACACTATTTTAGCCAAAAATTTATCTTTTTTGAAAAGAAGTCAAAAGTATATATTTTTTGTGGATTTTATTTCTCACGAGTACAATAGAAGGTCAAGTTTATTTCAAAAATATTTTTAGAATTTTTTGACTTTTTGTTGAATTACTAAAAAAAATTCCCATATAGGGGCATATGTCCCCATAGACCAAAAATTCCCCTCCGGGACGGAGCGTGCATTATAAGGAAATCGAGTTGGATGGAGCGGTAAATCCACGGGTAATTGTTAAGGTTTTTTTTTTGACGGGCGGTAATTGTTAAGGTTGGATGGGAAGAAGGGTTTTGGAATCTTTTTTGCTTCGTGTCATGGTCACGCCTTCTTTTTGAGTTTGCATACTCAACCACTCAAGATAGTACTCATATACGTTGCTTGCTATGGTTTTGGGCATCACTTGATGCAGAGACCGGGGGTTATTCTCCTTTTCAAAAAGGAAAAAGTGTTGCTTGCTTGCTATGGCTTTGCGCACCACTTGATCCATAAAGCGGGATAATCCTTCTTATATATAAAAAAGATGTGTTGCTTGCTTTCTTGCTTTACAACTAAACTATACCTTCTAGTCTAGTCTACTAGGTAGCTAGCCCTCTTATTCTCTCAACTAGTCATCATTAATTGAATTTTAAATCTTCGGTCATAATTAAGTAAGTTGCAGCCATGATTCACCAAATTTGAAATGCATTTCAGATTACATTTCCTTCCACATGAACCCACTAAGTGCAGCAAGTAACAAGGTACAAACTTCTCAAAGTAGACCTGCCGCCAACCAAGCCCGACCCTCTTGGTCAATTCTTTGAAGAACCAATTATGCTGATGGGATGATTCCATCGAAAACAATGACGTGTTTGTGTTTTCATAGCTCCCAAAGCACGGGCGTAATGATGGATCAAAGATTCTTATGTTGCTTGCGTCCAACATTTGTGCTGCTGCACCACTCGACGATGGTGCCGCCCATCGTCGGCGCCCGGTCCGGCTTATCCAACACTGAAAAGGATGACAAACCACATTTGGCGGGCCAAAACGCAGGTAAGTAGAATATGATTGATCGTTTCCGATCATGATCACAAAAGGGGCACAATAGATGGTGTGGTACTGCGCGACATGCCAGTGGATCAGAAGTCCATCAACGATCACGTAGAGACAGCCACGTGAAAAATTGACATGCTAGCGGAGCCCTTGATTTCCATGTGAAATCCGAAAATGGGGCAATGACTCGACCCCAGAGTTTTGTGGCGTATGCAGTCCTTGCCAATAAGTTACCATGAAACTCCCAAGACTATCTGACCACGGCTAGGGAAGGGGCCCGGGCCAGGTCTCCTGATGCACAACTTTGCTTTAATTGTGGCGTGTGGGGGCACTTTCGGTCCGAGTGCGTTATCCCACCGAGGTGCCCAATGACTCTGGAGTTTCTGGGTCATGTCGTGGAGGGTGGCTTCTATTATGGCAACCTGATATTCAAGGAGCTACCTGTTTCGCTCCACCAGGCGTTCATCTCTGTGGTGCCGACTTGGGTGCCATTGTCGACTGTCGAGATCACTGTCGACGCCATCAGGGCAGAGCTATGCAACTACAACGCTTATTACAACAATAGCTCGTTTTCTTGGGTGGTCCGGGAGATCTCCCTGCTGGTCTTCAGGGTGCCCTTCCCCACTACGAAGATGTTGCGCCTTTCCACGAGAAGTGAAGAGATCAATTTTCCACTCAACAAGCTCACGGTTATTGTCCGTGAGTACTTGTGGATCCGAGAAGGGGGGACTCTCTCACTCGCTCGGGCCTGGCTCCGCATCCACAGACCGCCGACAAAAGCAAAGAAGGATCATACCCTAGAGACTATCTCGAAGCCTATGGTGACAGTCGACATGGGATCTCTTGAGGGCGATGGCCCCGCGCGCATCAAGGTTCTCTGTCCGGATACCGATAGACTGGATGGCCTAGTACAACCATTTTACTTTGGCTCGACGGGACGATAGGACGATAGTTGAACTTTGAGCCGGACTTGACTTTCCAAGAGGGTGTGTATGAAGGGGACCTTCCCCCGTCCCCTCTAGCCACCCTGCCAGGCCATCGAGGTGTGGGGGTTGACCTGGGGAGGACGACGACCTGGAGGGGCCGCCTCGCCTTCAGCCAGGGGACTCTGCCCTGACAGGGCCTGCCGCCCCTCCTGCCGGAACCACCACTCTCACGCTTGCCTCGAGTCATGCATCTTCGCTTTTCTCCGATGATGCGTGAGTAGTTTACCATAGACCTACGGGTCCGTAGTTAGTAGCTAGATGGCTTCTTCTCTCTTTTTGATCTTCAATACAATGTTCAACTAGATGTTCTTAGAGATCTATTGGATGTAACTCTTTTTTGCGGTGTGTTTGTTGGGATCTAATAAATTGTGAGTTTATGATCAGATTTATCCATACATGATTTGTTATAGACTCATATTTCTTCTTTGGTATTTTGGTTTGGTTTGGCC
Organism: Triticum urartu; assembly: GCF_003073215.2. NCBI lineage: Eukaryota > Viridiplantae > Streptophyta > Magnoliopsida > Poales > Poaceae > Triticum > Triticum urartu. The sequence continues at coordinate 583,651,965 of NC_053028.1, forward strand.
AACTAGATTGATTTATCTTGTCATGGGAAGAGGTGCTTTGTAATAGGTTCGATCTTGCGGTGCTCAATCTCAGTGACAGAAAGAGACATGGCACACATGTACCGTTGCTATTAAGGGTAAGAAGATGGGGTTTGTTCATACGTGAGTTTGCTTTGTGTACATCATTTCATCGTTCTTATTGCATTACTCTGTTTTCCATGAACTTAATACACTAGATGCATGCTGGATAGCGGTCGATGTGTGGAGTAATAGTAGTAGATGCAGAATCATTTCAGTCTACTAATCTTGGACGTGATGCTCTTATAAATGAGGCCGGGGTCAAATCCCGGTCGGGCCGAAACCATGGGGTTTGGCAAGGATTGGGCGCCAATCCCGGTGGGGGAGGGGCTAACCGAACAAGACCGAAAGGGGGAAAGCTACACCGTCCAAGTTGATTTAGGAGCAGCGGCCGGCAGTGCTAGCTTAGATGGATGTATTGGCGCCAGTGAAACGAGCAACGAGGCGTTTCTATTTTCGTCACCTCGACAGTGGCCGAGGCAGAAAAGCTTAGCCACCGTGCTACACTACAAAAAAAGACACATCCATGGCATTTTGGGCCGAACGAAATTTTTTCTGTCATACATATGACACTTCTATGACGATAATTGTGACAAAACCTGGTATCATCATAGATGTGGTGGGCTCCTACTTCTATGACAAAAAATCATGACGGAAAATGGGCTTTTCATCCTGAGCGGGCCGGAGACGCAGCTGCATGACATTCTTTGGGCCGTCCATGACGGAAAAAACCGTGGTAGAAGCGAGGGGGAGGAAAATTTCGGGGAGTTCCCGGTTACGGTGGGAGGTCGGGGGCTGAGCGATGCGCGTTTCTCTCGTACACGTACGCGCGTGTGTGCGAGACGTTGGCTCTAACTGAACCCGAGCGAGACGTTGGGCTCTAACTGAACCCGAGCGATTGCACTGCAGGCTACGCGTTACTGAACCCGAGCGATCGATCGATGGCTGTTAACTGAACCCGATCGAGCGATTCCTTCGCTACTGCTGCTAACTGAAGCCGATCGATGCTGCCTCTGGATGAACAGTGAGCGTTGCGGCGGAGGGGGGGGTGGATGAACAGTTCCCGGGGAGGGGGTGGATGAACAGGACCCCGTGGTGTTGCCTCTGGATGAACAGGACCCTATCGATCGAGCCGGTTGGGGCTGGATGAACAGGACCCTATGGAGGGCTGGATGAACAGGACCACCCCGTGGAGGGCTAGATGAACAGTAGACGGTGGAGGGGTGGTTGAACAGTAGCCGGTGGAGTAACGCGCGGTGGAGACTGGATGAACAGGAGCCCGTGGAGGCTGGAGGAGGTCGATGGTGGATGAACAGTAGCTCGTGAAGGCTGAAGGGGGTCAACGGTGGAGATGAACAGTATCCCGTGGAGTCCCGTTTTGCGGTACGCCACACCCCTCCCGATGAACAGGACCCCCGTTTCGACCGTAGCGCTCCAACACAAGTCCGTTTCCTCCGTTTTGCGGTATGCCACACCCCTCCCGATCAAAAGGACCCCCGTTTCGACCGTAGGAGGTCCGTTTCCTCTGTTTTGCGGTATGCCACACCCCTCCCGATCAACAGGACCCCCGTTTCGACCGTAGGAGGTCCGTTTCCTCCGTCTTGCGGTACGCCAGACCCCTCCCGATCAACAGGATCCCGTTTCGAATGTGGCCGATCGAATACAAGGTCATTTCCTCCGTTCTGCGGTACGCCAGGCCTCGTTTCCATCGCCTGTTCCGTCCAAGCCCTCCCGATGAACACGACCACGCATTCCGTTGCCTCCCCATGAACACGACGACGACTGTTTCTCCGTTCCGACCCAGCCATGTACATGAGCCCTCGCCATACGTATGCGCAAGTAGGCGTTCGAGACCCCGCTCGTATGTACACATACGTGGCCGTATTTTCTTTCTTGCACCCTGGCCGTTGTACGTACGTGTACATACTACGTGCGCGCCTCTACTACGACACGTGCGCGCCTCTACATCGACCAGTATATATGTACGTACACGTTCGCGACCAGAATGACAACGCTACGTACGCTTCAACCAGGTGGGTCCCGACTGTCAGGCACTTCCTTGCCGAGGAAGATGTAGCTGGTGGGTCCCAGCAGTCAGGGGGCGAATCAGTTTTTTGCCCCGACGCACTTTCTTGTGTGCAAAGATGTAGCTGGTGGGTCCTAGCAGTCGGGGGGCTGGTGGGTCCCAGCAGTCAGGGGGGCGAATCGTTTTTTTGCCCGGACGCACTTCCATGCGTGCGAAGGTGTAGCTGGTGGGTCCCAGCAGTCAGGGGGGAAACGTTTTTTTCACAAAATACGGTGGCCCGTCCGATGGGTCCCTGCTGTCAGGTGGAGGAATCATTATTTTCCGCGTAATAAGGAGGCACTTCCTTGCTGCCGCCGTGGACCCAGCTGTCAGCCTCTCCACGTACAGTCCATGTCCGATGGAAGTCGTTCCTTGACCACGTTGACAACGCCGCGCCGAGAGCACCAGGGCGGTGGACGACGGCGAGGCCTAGGAAGGGGACGACGCGGACCCGGTGAAGACGCGGCAGTGGATGCCCACGTGGAGAGGAGTATGAGGGTTCACTCGTTCGGCTGCGGTGTGAGGCTGCCGTCGCCGCAGGACCTGGCCAGCGGTGGGAATAGTAGGGGGCGGTGAGGCCTCCGTGGTAGCACAGTCGACCACGGGAGGCAGGAGCAGGCGGCACGACCGGCGCTGCTTTGGGCGGCTGGAGCAAGAAGACTAGAGGTTGAAGAAGCACATCGGCCGTTGGATGGACATTGTACGGTCACTGCAGCTAGAATCGTTTATATTGACTAAGTTGACAAAGCCCTTGGTACGTCAACTTAGTAGGCCCACAGGTCAGCTTCCGAAACGGTGCGCCCCAGATGTCAGGGGGAGGAATCATTTTTTGGGCTGGTGAAGCTAGAATATCCGAGATTGAAGAAGAAGCACGACATCCATTGGATGGACATCCAACGGCCACTGCTGCTAGAACCGTGTGTTGACTATAAGTTGACAAAGCCTTGCATACGCGTCAACTCTGTTTATTTTAGGGGACGCGTCAACTTAGTAAGGCCAGAAGTGTATGGCAGAGAACTTATAACCCATTTGAGATTTGTAAGAATGTGTAGCCCATTTTTGAATTCTAATGGAATTTACTACATCCCATTTACAATTTGTTAAAAGTACAGCCCATTTCGACCAACCGTTCAAAACAGAATTCAATAAAATTTTCCACATTTTGATGGGATCCGAAATATTTTTATCCCGAAATTTCTAGTCAGATTAAATAAATTTATATTACGTAAAAATCCAGCGAAACATTGCGCTCGCAACAATTAATGAAATTAAAATTTTCAATATCCAAAAATAATATTTTATAAAGTAATCACATGTTTGGTGCATTTTTTATAGTTACTGCCCAGTTTTTATAATTACATCCCATTTATTATTTCTTAAAGCCCATTTTCTTGTTAAGCCTAATGCATCCCTCCTAGGAAAGATTTGCAGCCCAGCGGGGCGGAGAATAACAACTTGACCTTGCCTGGGTATTCCTAAAAAAAAGTATAGCTGGGCTAGCCATTTTCAGCTTGAAAAAAATTAATATCTGGGCTGGATATCTGGCCTGGGCCACAGCCCGCCTAGTTAATACCTGCAGCGATGTTTTCGTTGTTGTTCAGAGGAGAAAAATTAATATCTGGGCTAAACATCGAAAAACTCTGCAGTTCTCACACCTCAAAAACACAAATACTGCTCGAGCTGCTTGGTCCCAGCTGTCGGTCACTTCTCGTGCAATTCTCTCATTTATTGACTACTACATAGGTTGACAATGGTATGGGACCGTGATGTCAGGAAACCAGGGGGAAGCAAAATAAATTACTCCAGCGAGCGCTTCCACCTGTGCCTCGTTGTCTCCCGTGGAAACCCCTTTCCTCCCTTTTTTTGCTCGGGCAAGGATCAATGCATGCAACACGTCCATGCGGTTATTAGGCAAGAAATAAAAGCGTTTTGCATGCTATGAATTACGATGGCCTGCATGGGTAGCTAATAAGGCATCCTCTTAACTGCTGTGATTAAGTGTTGTGTTTAGAAGAGAGAAATATTCTTTTTTTCCACCAATCTGCTTGCACCTAGGTCGTGATGCACCTTCTAATACGACTTATTCACCTAGACGGAGGGAGTACGGTTTTATACATATATATATATATAATAAGGAGGCACTTGCGTACGTGAGGCTATGGACCTGGTGGGTCCCCATTGTCATCCTCTTCAAGTAAAGTCATCTCCTGGCCCGCGCGTGCTTTCCGCCCGAAACAGTCAGCGCCGCCCACCCTGCTTCCCGGTGCAGGCGATTGCTCTGCCTTCAAACGACACAAGTGTCGTCCGTCCGTCCATCTGCCGCCCACATTAATGATACGCGGTTGCCGAGGTGGCTACTCCGGTGCCACACGTCCGTCCCTCCACCCGCCCACCATTGCTATATAAACTGCTGCGCCGGCCATAGCCGTAGTCATCCACATCCATTCCCTTTATCCTGTCCACACCACTACTGCACACCATGGCTTCCTCGCACTCCAGCGCTCTTTGGGACAGGCGGACGACGGACCACAAGGAGATGGCAGTCATTGCTGCCGACCGGCTGGCCGGCAGGCAGCCGGAGGACGACGACATCCCAATGGAGAACATGGTAGTCGATGATCCGGCGCCAACCCCCTCCTCTGCGCCATCCTCGCCGCTGCATTGCACCATGACCATCCGCGAGGCCCGTGCCCAATATATGGACAGTGTGAGGCAGATGCGTTAGGAGCAGTTCTGGAAGGCGCAGGCCGACGCCGCCTACAACCACCATCTCCTCCAGGAGCACCTGTAGGCGGAGGAGCAGATCGCCGCGGAGCGGGCGGAGCAGGAGGCGCTGCTCGACTCGTATCGCTCCGCCCGCAAGGGCCGCCTCGAGCGCTGGCGGTACCGCATGCGGGTGGCGGAGGCTGCGGCCGCCTACAAAGAGGCTAGCAAAGAGGGCGATGAAGCGGGCGAGGCGCTGTTTGGCGAGACCGAGGACGAGGCAGAGGACAATGCCGGCTCCGACGAGTCCCCGCTCCGCTGGCGTCGACGAGGCCCTGCTCCGCTGAGGCCCCACGGCGCCAACAATGAGGCGGAGGACACCGCCGGCTCCGCCGAGGCCCCGCCACGCCGACAACGAGGCAGAGGACATCGCCGGCTCAGCCGAGGCCCCACCCTGCCGGCAACGCGGGGGAGGATCTCCACTGCTCCGCTGAGGCGCTGCCCACCGGCAACGAGACAAAGGACATCGCCGGCTCCGCCGAGGCCCCGCCCTGCTGCCAACTAGGCCGCGCCACACAGAAAATAAGGACGAGTAGAACACGGTAGGTCGCCGCCGCTTGGGTCCAAGTAAGGCCACCGCTGCTACCCTCCTGCTAAAGCCAAGCTAGGCGGGTTGACCATTGATGGCCGGTTAGCTTCTTGGCGGCGACGTGGAGTCGGGGAGTTCTGCTGGAGAATAACGCTGCTTCTACTTAACTGCTGGTGCAGTTGGCTGACTAAGACGTGGGCCCAGCAGGCCACATGTCAGTTACGCAACTGACCTGCAGTTTAGTCATCGAAGCTTCTGTTCGGCTCAGCGGGACACAGGTGGGTAGCTTCGGTTAATTAATTATACCTCCTTCGTCACCAAGCTTCCTCCTTCATGGATCTCATTGGCACTCTTGATGTGGTAGAAAAGGCGAGAGCAAAGGACACACATGCTTGAGGAATTGAGGGAGGATCTAGTGCCAATATGGTACAGAAGAACTTCCAGCCCCACACGTTCAAGAACAAGGGCAAGTTTGATGGTAAAGCAAAGTTTGATGGGAAGAACAAGGCTGTGCAACACACGAACTTCAAGAAGAAGAATGACAAGAAGAAAGGTGTTTTTCATGTGGTGATCCTGATCATTGGGCTCCTAGTTGCCCTAATCGCTATGACAAGCTAGGCGAGTTGACCGCTGACGGCCGGTTAGCTTCTTGGCGACAACGTGGAGTCGGAGAGCTATGTTGGAGAAGGACGCTGCTTCTACTTAACTTCTGGTGCAGTTGGCTGACTGACACGTGGGCCCAACAAGCATCTGGGCCACATGTTAGTTACGCAATCGCACCTGCAGTTAAGTCACTGAAGCTTCTGTTCGGCTCAGCAAGACACAGGTGGGTAGCTTCGGTTAATTAATTATACCTCCAGCGCACCCCTTTTTAGTTGAAGAATGTATGAACTGTAATGAAATCCGACATGTTTATATGAAATCCGACCGTGTATGAATGAATTTATTTTGATTAGTTCGAATTCCTGTATCACTGGCATTGGATGAACATGCAAAACAATACGTACTAGCATTATTCCCAGGGTGATCACCTCGTTTGCAGCAGTTTCACATGTACTCCCTCCGGTCCTTTCTAGTCTACATACAAGTTTTGTCTGCAGTCAAAGTATCTCTACTTTGACCAATCTTATACAAAAAAGTATGCACTTTCACAATGTGCGAAGTAAAAAGGAACAGAAGGAGTACAAAGAGTTTGAGTAGCTTTTTAGCGTTTCTGTACATTGCAATCAAACACACAGGCCTGGCACTTAATAGAGAACATTCAAAACAATCGATGATTATGCATCTCAGCGACTCACATGTTAGAGGCAATATTTACTTCACAACTAAAGAATAAATAAAAAATTGATCGACGTTGCTGACAGCAAAGGGCGTCCCATTCAAAAATATCAAACGCATGTCTTGCTAAAATCAATGAGCAAAATTTGACAAGGTTGTCCCATTCCAAAATATCAAATGCCTGCGATTGTGGAATGGATAGGGTTTGCCATCAGTTCGGACATTGACATGGCACCTCATGCTAAATAAACCAGCTGTTCTTTTTGTGCAGTTCCACCAAAATCAACCAAATTCGCGCGTAGCTTGTATGATTTCGCCCTTATATGTTGAAACGCCTTGAACTTATCGGCACCCCCTTTCTTGTGGTGGAAATGAATGATTCGATGTATTCATGAACATTTTGTGCAGTTCCCATTGAAATCAAGCTGAGCACCCCTGTTTGCACAAATACAAAAAAGTGATTAGTATAGAGCAAACTGTACTATGAATTGACAGTTTCAACAGGCACATACATGGTCCATGTAGAGCACACTTTTAGAAAAATGGAACTCACCAGAAAGAATCCTAGAACAACATTGTACTCACACATCACAGCAAAAAAATGGAGATTTTGTTAGTCCTTCTGAGCTGAAGTTAGTTTGGTCTTGTGGGGAGTAATGTAACCATCCTTCAACTGCTCCTTCTGATGATAAGATAGATAGGGCTTCTTCATCCTGGCATAATCGGAACTAGTCACTTCACGTACTCCATATTCTTCTTCAGAGGAAGATGATCCTGTTGTGCAAAGACAAGAGGACTACTAAATGCTAGCATCACTGTTTGCTCGAAAAAAAGGAAAGGACATATTTAAAACAGCACAGATGAAGCACTTCTCAAGGACAATACCACTTTTTCGTGACAGTATCTAAATAGTAGCACAACACCAATAGAGATGACAATGGATGAAATCAGTGGGCGAGTACCAACCTTTGTCAGGAGGCTTGTTGTGTAGAGCATACAGATGAAGCATTTCTCCGGAACCATCTGTTGCTATCTACGGTGGTGGCCAAGCTTACTATATACTCCTCGATTAGTTTAATGTTCCCAACATCTTCTTGTGCAGTTCCACTAAAATATATGGTATCTTCAAAGAAGATCCCTGTTTGCACAAGTAGAGATAATTACATATTACATTAAGAGTGGCATCATATCAGTGGCAAAACAATTGCTCGTTCCAGCCATAGCAATAAATTAAGATGCAAAACTATATCATTACTTGTGCCATCACAGTTCCAGTGCTTCATTACAGCACCGGGAGTTGATTTTTGTTTTTCTTCCCCTTGTTCTTTCCCTTCATCACTTGGTTCAATAACAAACAAGCTTCGCCTTCAATGTAAGATTTGGCATGTCAATTAGGGAGCACAAGTATAGTACTAAACTTAATTTTCTGATGAAAGTGGCAAAATACAGGCCAGCAGTTGTGAAATATCCTTATCTTACCTCAATGGGATATTACGATGCACATACAGATTGGAAGTCTTGTCTCCATTTGTGCAATTCACTAAAATCAAGCAACATTATCGTACAAGTAGCACAACATATGAATGCACACTGCAGAATCATGTGGAAGAAGGCTAGTACTGACCTTTCATGATGCGGAATTCAAACAACTCACAAGAAGAAGATCTGAACCAAATTCGCCTTAACGGATAGGAAGTAAGATATCCTCTTGTGCAGTTCCACTAAGATCAAGCAATCAAGCAACGTTGTCGGTGTGACATTTTGGTTGAACTACACAAAACACTCTTAAAACAAAAGTGTTTTGTGCAGTGCAACAAAAGGTCACAATGGCAACGAGGTGAAGAAGATAGCCCTGTTTACACAGAGGTGCAAAGGAAACAATTAGTGGTCAATAACGGTGGATGACACAGAAGCCAACAAAAAGAAGCATCTACCTTATCTAAATGGGAAAGAAAGCATAGCATTTCTCAAATGGTGGCATTGATTAATATTAACATAGATATTATATTAACAATAAAATTCGTTAAACATGTAATTTGCTTTTAACTGTGCCATTGCATCAATTTTCCAGCGGCATTATTAGAGGGTGTTTGTTTACAGGGACATTTTGGTGTAGGGACTAAAAAAACACTGTGTCAGTCCGTGTTGGTCCCAGTTTTGTTATCAGACGCCTTTCCCTATGTGAGCGCAGCAAATCTAGTCCTGCTCAAACTCTACAGCCTTGTCCCTTCCTTTCCTTTTTGAACTAGTACTTTTGCCCCTTCCTTTCCTTTTTGAACCACGTCCTAGATTTATGCGATACAACTTTCCCCACTACTTTCCCCCATTCCTTTCCTCTTTGAACCACGTCCTAGATTAATGCTATACAACTTTCCCCCTTCATTTCCTCTTTGAACCACGTCCTAGATTCATGCTATATACAACTTTTCCCACTACTTTCCCCCACTCCTTTCCTCTTTGAACCACGTCCTAGATTCATGGTATACATGCAGCTAGAGCAATGCATGTGGAGTAAGTAAATTATACCTTAAGGTTCTTGGGGCGTGGTTCGGCGGGCGACGGGACGGCGGCAAAGAAGAAGGGGTCGGAGGCCCTCCCGCACCGCCGCTGGGTGGAAAGTGAACAGCTGTGCCGATAGTCCCTCGCCGATGGCGACAGCGTTAAGCCTCCTTCCTTCCCTTCCTGGCGGACGAATCCTGCCGGCTCTTTGAGCAGCAGTGAGGGGAGAGAGAGAGGCCAATGAAGTCTTGTTTAGATCTGGAGAGGGCGAGAGAGTGTGAAGAGAGCAACTACAAGTACAAGCGTTGAGGCTCCAGCGTGTATATATATACTGGAGAGAGAGTGTGAAGCGTGCAAACCTTAGAAAACATTTTGACTAGTCAAAGAATCCTCCTGGCACAAATTATGCTCAAGTGTAGTTATCGAACCCGAGACCTCAAGTTTGACGAGCGAACAGGCTAACCAGCTACACAACCCTCCCGTTATGTTCAACGAGAGGGAAATAACCTTTTATACATTCCTGAATCCTTATTATAACATGCACATAAATTTTGGGCACTTGTATTCCACTTAAGTCAGTGTGCCACCGTATCTCGTATACTTACTACTCCCTCCGTCTAGGTGTAATAAGTCACGTTAGAAGGTGCAACGGGACCAAGGTGCGTGTGTGTGTGCGCACGCACACGCGTGTGTGTGTGTGTTAGAGAGAGTGACAGATCGACCTACTCCTACAGAGAGATGTTGTGTAGTGTACGATTTTAGCCATGAGAGTCGGTGCATCCTCTCGTTTCCAGACGTGTCTGGTAGGGACATGCGGACAGCTGCCACACCCGCTCCTGACCAGCCTGGCCCACCCAAAGCCCCTCCATCGCGCGCGCGCTTCCCGCCCGAAACGGTCAGCGCCGCTCCAAAGAATCGGTACCGCATTCATGCCCGGGCAGAGCGGACGCGACCTCTCACTGGCGCAAGAGTGATGGTTGCTTCGTCCGTCCAACTTACTGTTGGGTCTATGTGATTTGACGGCTCATTGGTCTTTATTAATGAGGTGGTAGGACTGCTGGATGTCCCACGCTTTCGGCGAAAGGAGGTATACTACTACTAGATTACAATTTTCTCCATTCTTACAGTGGAGGTGTGCAAGAGCAGTGAAAACACGCAGGCTCAGTGATTACATGGCCTACCTCACACTATCACCGTGCGACACATAACTCTTTACATAGTACTCCCTCCGTTCCTAAATATTACTACTAGATGAGTCCCCGCGCGTTGGCGCGGAACAACGGTATATCTCTCTGCGCAAAATTATCGATTTCATAGAACAAAAAAAACTCTATAACCGCATGACAAATGTGGTAGCCAAACTAAATAAACTCCCATCATCATTTAGATCATCCCACGTAAGGAAAAAAGATCAGCCAACTCCTACTACATAATGGGATTATATTTTTCTTTTTGACATGTTAATGGGACTTAAAAGCTCACTTACATGCATGCTACCGGTGCATGCTTGCATGCAGACATGTTGATGTGATTTAAAACCCACTCACATGCATGTGGCACGGTATTTCTGCATGCTTGCATGTGGCTTAGTGCGGAGCCTCTCAACGTCTAGATCAGACGGCTATTATGGACTGATTTACTTCATCTAACGGCTACATCAATTTTGATGACGTGGCTCAAGGAGAGGATAGAGAATTCCTAGTAGTGGGGGCTAGCTATTACTAGTAGATAGTAAGTCTTTGTAGAGATTCCACTACATATGGAGGAAAATGAATGAATCTACACTTAAAATGCATCTATATACATCCGCATGTGGTTCATGGTGAAATCTCTACAAAGACTTATATTTAGGAATGGAGGAAGTACTAGTATAGTACGTACTGTAATTTATCAGCGAGATAAATTTGTACAATGCTATGAAGCTTCCAGCTTCTGTTACATGTATCTTGCGTCCAAGGTTGCCCGTTGCAACATTTCATCAAATACAAAGGAGACTAACATGCATGCTATTGCATCTCAATGATTGACAGATCATAGCAAATATGTACTCCCTCCCTTCCAAAATAAGTTTCTCAACTTTGTGCAAACTTTAGTATACAAAGTTGTACTACTACAGTACTACTAAAGTTGACACTTATTTTGGAACAGAGGCAACTAAAGAAAAAAACGATCCATGCAGTCCCTAGCCCTTGAACCATGAACCCTGACCAGGCTTCAATTTGCTGGCAACGTTCGAGCTTCCTAATAAATGAAGTTTGCAACCTTTTGACCATCGGATCATTTTGTGCAGTTTCACCAAAATCGAGATGAGCATCCCTGTGGCAAAGAAATTGAACAAGCGTAATTAGAATAAGATTACTGGGACTAGTTGATGAGACATAAACTCATCACAAATACAGTACGTAGAAGCCAGTAGAGGTATGTGCGGGGCAAAGAAGTATAGAGAAATATCCACAGGGAGTGATGTGGGCAGCTGGAGCAGTGGTGCAAGCTGGCTGTAAAGGGAGTTGTACCTGAGGGACGTAGCTCAACCTTGAGGAGGGCGGCGGGAGGCGGCAACTTCCCACATCGTGGCAGTGAGCAAGGGACAAAGGCAACCTCACCGGCTTTGTGAGAGAGAACGGCAGGGACCCCTAATCGGGACGTGCCGACAGTGGGTTTTCGCCGTCGGCGACGGCCACCGCATCTACACTAAGCATCCACCCCTTCCCCAAGCGGACTTGATCCGCCGGGATGTTAGAGATGTGGCCACAGTCATTTTGTGCGAGAGAGTGTGAAGAGAGCAACCCAGCAAGCAACCGTGTAGGCTGGCCCGTCCTGACTATGTATATAGTGGAGCGGTTTCCTTTTCTCTCCATATGAACCTATCATATTGCGTACGTGCCACTGAAGAAGAAAAAAAACTTTATTTATAAATGACGCGGCACCTACTACTTGTTCTCCTATAACCTTGCGCTTGGCATCTCCAAAATATTAACCTTGCAATTGGCTCTTCGCCTCTTCGGGAAGTCGAGCAATAATGGTAGTGCAGTATATATCGTTCTGGCTATATGAGACCGAACGAATTGCTGCACATCCACCACGTGGGTGAGGGTCGAGGGGCGAGGGAGAGTGCTACATACGGAGCAAAATGAGTGAATCTACACTCTAAAATATGTCTATATACATCAGTGTTTGGAGTATTTACTAGTAGTTCATATTGAAATCTACTAAAGGACATATATATTCCAAACAATATGATAGTATAATCTCTATAACCAAGGTAGTAGGGACGAGGAGTAAACGGAGGGAGTAGTAAATTTTTCTCCTCGTCCTGCGAGCCACCGCGCGCATGGGCGAGGCAGCGGGCGTAAGGCGTAGTAAGCAAGCTTCACCTCATCCTGCGAGCCACCGCGCCCGTGGGCGGGGGAGACGGCGTACTGAGCAAGCTTCTCCTCGTTCTGTGAGTTGACGGGACACATCAAAAGTACTCCGGTGTATAGAGCCTTGCCTCTAAGGTAGGCCCCACATGGTTTGCCTCTTTTTTTAACATAACACGTCAAGTCGCAATTTGTTTGTTCACCCGTGGTAGACGATCCTCCCTCCACCAAGTGGACAACCGGTACACGTGCCAAATTACCACATGGGCTGCCTTTTTCATACAGAAATGAGCTCCACCGTGTACCGGCGCGGGTGTGGTAGTGAAAGAGACGGGAGTACTTGCGACGTGCATGCACCTCTTCTCTTCGTGCACGTCCCCCACCTACGTGTATGTGTGTGTGGGAGATACAAACCGCGTTCGTGAGTGTTTTTTGTTTTGGGGTGGGGTGGGGGGTGGGGTGGGGTTGATTTCATGAATTATTTGTGGGAATATGTGTCAATGACATCTCAAACAAATTTTTGCATGCAATGTGTGTGAAATGGAGGCCTATCCATATCATACATAGAGGGTCGGGCAATCCACGAGAAGAGAGGGAGGGGTCATAGCTATCGATAGAGTCGAAGAGAGGATCAAGTGCGTGGGTGCGAGATCGATGAAGAGAGCCATCGAAATTGTGTGTGTAAAAGTCAAAGATATAGGGCGACTGGCCTACCGGAACGTTAGAGGGCACACGTCAAGTTTGTGTGTGGCAGGGAGACATGACTAGAGCACTCGATGTATCGGGGTGTGTGTGGGGGAGGGGGTGGTGGGAGGGGTAGGCAGAGGCCTAACTATAGAGGTAGAACGACTCGTATATGTGTTGAGAAGGAGAGACCCAGCTATGTCTTGAGGGAGATCGGTCGACATCCATACATAACTGAAGGACGGGAAATATGATGGGACAGAGAGAGAGAGAGAGGAGGGAGGGAGAGGGAGGGAGAGGGGTAGAGTGCTGGATGGGTGATGGAGTTGCTTCTCGAAGATGGTGGGAGAGGCCTACTAGACAAACTGAGGGTGGAACTGCAATGTTATCAATAAGAGTGGGGATGTGTTTCTATGTGTGCCTATGCGTGATAGATCTGTCGGGACGCATCCATGGATGATGAAGGGGAACCATGTGTTTGGTAAGCAAACCTAACTAGATCGGTAGATCAATTGTTGTTTGTCGGAGGAAGGGAGAGACACAACTAATGAGGTAGATCGATTGACGTGTGGGTAAAAACGAGATATAAGGACCTAGCTAGCTATATGTATAGCGAGAGATCGGTCGGTGTACGTCCATTTGTTAGAGGCAAATAAGGCCCAGCGAGACGGATAGACAGAGAGAATGGAGCTAGGAGGTGGTGTGAGAGGCCCAACTACTAGCTAGATAGGGGGAGGAGTGTGCGGTTGTGAGAGTGATGAAAAGAGGGGTGAGAGTTTACACGTGTGTTTGGCCGTATGAGAGACACGAGGCAAGGACACATAAAGGAGGAGATTGAAGGTGTGTTTGTATGTTGTAGGCAGACATCGCTGGAGAGGTTTATCGATCGGTGTGTGTCGGAAAGGAGTTGTGGAGACTCTGGGAGAACGACCTAAAGAAAAAAATGAATGTGCCCGGTGGATAGAATGCCGAGGGAGGGGGAGGGCGAGGAGGGCGTGTGCATGCACGACAGAAAGTTAGTGGTAGCTACAAAGGTTAGAGGATTGTGTGGGTGTAAGAGACTAACAAAGATCATAATTTGATATGAAAGGGGATTCATATATTTGAATAGGAGACCATAGTGTTTTAAACATTGCATGCATGAATATAGTGGTGATACGCGTGCTGTGCACATGTTATGCCATAATGTGATAATGCATGGCGTTTGCAACTCACAGCTAAATGCCGGACAATCTAAACCATACTATACATCAAACAATCTCACATTTTAAATTTGTGATAATGTGTGGCGTTTGTAGCTTACAACTAAATATCGAACAATCTAAACAATACTATATATCGAACATTCTCACATTTTATTTGAATTTGTGGTAATGTGTGTGGTGTTTGCAACTCACATCTAAATACTTGTAGGCGTAGGGGGCGGGGCACCATACATAATGTGATAAACACATTATACATATGAGACATGGTTTAGATTATGAAGATCTAGCTAGATCTAGAAATGTAATGTGATTTGAAATCAAAATAAAGTGGATTGAAAAAATCTAGTTGGAGTTCATATAGTACACATAGTTCATATGTAACTCGAGACTAATCATGTGGTGTGCTGTGAAGATAATACACAAACGATGGTTTAACTTGACAATAATGATGATTGCAGATCTTATTAAAACAGAGAAACGAATTCAAATGCTTTGACTTCACAACAATCATTATTGTAGATCTTATTCAAATAGAGAAACAAATTCAAATTTAGTTCATATTGAAGCGGTAGTATATACGTTTGGAATGCACTAAAACGTTCATTTGAGTAGTAGGTTGCATGCATTATACACGTAGGGAAAGAATTTAATTGAACATAACATGAATTCAAAGTTTTGAATGACATTTGTAGGGCGCATTGATTTGGGACAGTACACGTTACGCTTGTCTGGAAATTTCAACTCGCGTCTTGTTAGCCCGAAATATTTAAGATATATCTTTGTCTCGTTGTGCTCCGACAACTCCCTCCATCTCAACCCGCGCCTTGCTATTCCGAAATTATAACGCGCATGAAAACTCCCACCTCCTGTGAAATCCCGACACGTGAAATGCCCGTGGTACCCCTGAACCGAAAGAACCGCGTCAAATCGGTGGGGGTACTTTTGTAACTTACCCCACATTTCAGACAAGCGCGTCTCTAAGCCATGGTTCCCCACTGCCATCCCATCCGCCCACCCATTCGTACACCGAGGCCACGAAAACCCGCGACGAAACCCCACACCCTGCTCCGTCCACCACCCAGCCGGAGCCTCTTCCCCGACGACATCGTCCACAACAACACCTCGACGTCCCTCATCCACCGTACCGGATGAGGATCCGTCGTCGATCTCATCGTCCCGCCGGTTTAGCCACCCCGTCCTCCACCTCCAAGGAGCTTCCCTGACGTTCCCCTCGTCTTTCGTGCCACCTCCATTCCCACACCACCGTCTTCACCTGCACCACCGGAAGAGCATCATCATCACCGTTTCCTCGGATGAAGCTGCGGCCTAATCGATGCCACCATAGAGGTTGTACACTAATCGCCGCATTTTCTTCTTGATTCGATCTCATGATGCTGCCGGCGCTCGGTCCCGAGCCGACACGGCGCGGCTCCATCCACGGCGGCGTCGCCGGCCACTTCCTCCACGGCGTCGCTCCCTTGGCGGCGACGTCCACATTAGTAGGACCTGCTGCTGCTTTAGCTCTCGCTCGCGCTGCTGCTCTGCTCTTGCTCTTGGTCCCCTTCCTGGTCTGCTCTTGCTATTGCTCTTGCTCGCGCTGCTGCTCTCGCTCTTGCTCTTTCTTGCGATGCTGCTCCGATTTAGCTACACTTCAGTCGACTGAATCGACTTTTGGGTCAGTCGATTTTCGGGGGTGTGGGGGGGGGGGGGGGGGGCTCGCCGGGGTGAAGGAAGAACCAGCCGCAACGGGGAGGGGGGCTCGCCGGAGAGGTACCCCACTATCTATCTTAGGGTTCAGGATGGGGGTGGTGATCGCCAGCGGTGGCGGGGCGTTGGCGGGGCGGTGGCGTGGGGATCGCTGGAGAAAAAGCTCGGCACGGGGGGGCCTAGAGGGATGGCCGGACTGGCGGTGGGGAGTGTTTTTGGGGCGGGCGGGGCGGCGCACCGCCGACCGCGGGCAGCGGGGGGCTGCTGTTTGGCCGGCTCAGGGGGGTGGAGGTTGAAGATGAACCACAGGCCCTTGATTTCGTATCCAACGACTGCAAAATCGACTGACCAGAGATGAAAAAGTCAGTCGACCGACGTGTAGCCTCACCTTGCTAGTGCATTCAGTTTCGATAGCAAAATTTAGTTTCGACAGTTAAGTTCAGTTTCGACAGTTAAGTTCAGAGATGAGCGGCTGATGTATTTTACATCTATCACTTTGTGGTTATGTATTTTACGTCATGTATTGGAGATGCTATTAGAATTCCACTCAGGTTAACGTTGTTCGTTGTCTCTCTTGTCCTGCTTCAGCCTCGGCGTCGTACAACTCACCGGAGCTGCTCCAACGATGAAACCCTCCATCACAGTGGAGCAGTACCTCGGGCTCCATCTCCAGACGCCTAAGATCTTCTTCCCCTCCCCCGACAGCCAAGTCAGTCGGAGCATCATCACCGGCCAACCCAATCACGCTGAGATCGACATGGCTTCACCAAAGAGGTTGTCCACTTATTGCATCTCTTTTTTACTCTACATGTTATATATATTGTCCACTGAGCACACAGATTTGTTCCTTTAGTGTATCCTTGAAAGAAAAAGCGTAGGAATTTTAATTTTCACTTGTCCTCCTTTTCAAATTCCTATTCATGAAGCACAAGACTAAGAGATAGTAGCATAATAGCATTATAACCGTACATTTTCTTGTGGTTTGACTTAATCTCACCATGCTTCTTTGCATCTTGTGATCTTCCAATTGTTGTGAATCAAACACCCAGATTGGCAAAAATCCTGTGTTTTTAAATTCTCAGTTTTGCACGTGCATTCCTATCCTATTCCTAACTATTTCCTATCCCTGCATTGTTGGAATCCTCCAATTCAAACGAGCCCTTACAGAATTACTTCTCTTACAGATAGTTGTCAAAGAAAACCTTGCGTGGTTTGTCCCGCTCCTGCTGCGCCGTCGTCCACCCCAGCTCGGCTGCTCCAATGACAGAAGGGTCCAGCACAGCAGCGATCCGGCCTCCAGACTGTCTTTCGCTGCCTCGGATCTTCTTCCCCGCCGCTGGCAGCCATGAAAACGGCACTACCATCATCAACCGAGCAGATGACCTCGAGGACTACACGGGTCCGCAAGAGAGGTCACACTCTTTCGTGTCTGCTTACGTTATGCATCGCTTAATATTACATGCTACTTCATCGTCCTGTTCACCGATTAGACTCTGAGTCAGCTCCAAACTAATGGTCAAACTTGAGTTTTTAAATGGTTGTGGGGTACATATCGGGGCTGCTATCTATAGTATCTATCTACTATCTGGTTAATCTCCGATGTCTACTATGAGTTTCATGTTGGGTGGGAAACAAACAGTAAAGAAGCCATTATCTGTATTTTTTAACTGAAGCCATTATCTGCCTACTATTATTGGTTTTGGGTCTATCCACAGGTTGCTACCATCACTCTGGACTTCTGCATGCACTCCTTACATAATCTCACTATGTTTTATTCCTATGCATGACAGTTATTGTAAACAATGGAACTGAACATGTAGAGCAAAAGAGACGAGCCTTGCGTGGCAATAAAATTTCATGCAGACGTCGCTCCATGGTAGGCGCAAAGGCAGCCTCCCCTCCACGCATTTCAGAATTTAATCGAGAGGAAGATATCTGTTCTGAGGGGGATTCAGAAGGAGAAGACAATTCCTATTTACCCCCTGAGGTCTTCGCTCTAACTTGGCATGCTGATGTTGGTTATATCATGCATATGGTGTCTTGCATTGCTTACTTTATACATCAAATATGTCATCTGCTTAGTTTAGACATCCTTTGTGCGAATGCCATCTGTTTAGTTTATTCATCGTTTATGTGAATTATGCAACGCCATCTTGTTTAGCCAGGCATCATATATGTGAATTTTGCAATGCCATCCTACTTAGCCAGTCATCTTATATGTAAATTATATCAGGCCATCTTTTTTTTTTCGTTACATATTACATTTGTCAATAATGTTATTACATTCAACTCCTCTTCGTGTGCATCAGCCATTTGACATGGTGATGGAAAATTCAGGAGTGAAAACAAGGTCTTCAGAGCAGACTATGTTATCTGACGAAGCGCATATCTCGCTGGTTACGAATAGCTCCTCAGAGGAGGATTCAGAGACAGATGACCAATCCTATTCCCCCCCCCCTAGGTGTATGCTCTAACTTGGCAGGGTTATGTTTCTCATATCGTGCGTATGGTGGCTCGCATTGCTATGTCATTTGATTAGTTTAGACATGCTTTGTGTGAATGCCACCTGTTCAGTGTCTAATTACCATATATGTGAATTATGCATTGCCATCTTGTTGCAAGACATTATATATGTGAATTATAGAATGCTATCTTGTTGCAAAGGCATTATATATGTGAATTATGCAATGCCATGTTGTTTAGCCAATCGTCATGTATGTGAATTATATCATGCTTTCATTTTTTTGTATTACGTGTTCCATTTGTCGACAACGTTTGTATATTCAACTACTCTTCCTGTGCATCAGCCATTTGAAGCGGTGATGGAAGTATCTGGAGTGAAAACAAGGTATTCAGAGCAGACAATGCTACCTGCTGAAGCAGACATATTGCTGGTTACAGAGAGCTCCTCAGAGGAGGATTTAGAGACTGATGACCATTCCTATTTTTCCCCTGAGGTCTATGCTCAAACTTGGTAGGGTTATATTACCCATGTCATGCATGTTGTCTTGCATTGCTTAGTTTTTACATCATATATGGATTGCCATCTGCTTACTTGCTTACTATATAAATCATATATTTGAATTATATCATGCCATCATGTTTACATAGTACATACACATCATCTATCTGAATTATGGCATGGAAACCCATTTAATAAAGACATCATATAGTTATATCATCTCATCCTGTTTAGTGTTTACAGTCATCATACTTTGAATTATGGCATTCTATCCGTGAATGTATGTGAACTATGGCATGCCAACCTATTTAATAAACACATTATATAGTTATGTCATGTCATCCTGTTTACATAGTCTCATATTTTGAACTATGTCTTTCCATCTTTTTTAGTTAGCCATCATAATGTGAAATTGTGTCATGCTATCCTGTTTAGTTATTCATCATATATGTGAAATTGTGTCATGCTATCCTGTTTGGTTAGACAACATAAATATGAATCGTTTCATGCCCTCTTTTATTCCCCACTATCCATTGCACTTGTCTATCATACAATGTCTATACTTTCAATTACTTTTCTTGTTTATCAGCCATTTGAATTGGAGAGCATGATGGCAGTATCTAAAGGAGTAACAACGCGGTTTTCAGAGAAGATAGTGCTACCAGTTGATGCAGATAGAACCACGGTTGTACTTGCCCAAGGACCAGATCCACCACACATAACCCAGACTCTCGCAGATTGTACCCCTACCCAGTTGGACAGAGAACTAGCTACACCCCTTCTAACACCAACCCCGACAGATAGTAACCCAGTTCCAGTTGACACAACACCGTCTCCACCACAGAGCCACCAAACACGAGCAGTTAGTAAGGGAACTGCAGTGCCCAAAGCACGAGGACCACCACTCCGAATCCCAACTCAACGCTTAAAGGAGAAGAAGATTTGTTCCCAGGTCAAGTTCTGTTGCTATGGTTCATACTCCTTGCTCTTGCATGACTGTATTTACTCATACCAACTATTTTCAAATTTGAAGGATGGAATTGAAACTCCAATGGTGCAACAGGTATGTTTTAAACCTGTTTCTTTAACTGGTTTAATTTGTTGTTGTAACCTGATCTATGTTGATTTTAGTTCCAATTGAATAAATAGTTATGTTCTCATGTCATGCACATTACAAGTGTTGTTATTGCTCTATAGTTACCCACACTTATATTTTGTCTATTCTGCTTTGCCTTGAACAAATATTATTTGAACTGTGTCTCTATCTTGATTTGGCAACAAAAACTAGAATGATATAGACCATAAAGTGACCATGGTACATAGATATATGTTTGTTTCATGCTGTTATCCTGTCCACTTTACTACTGAACTCATTTACCAAAATGAGTTTCATATACAACATGGTAAACATGTGATGTGTCTGCTTGTTTCTCTTTTAGAATGCGGACAAAATATTGGAGAACACTACCGCGTTATCTAATGGTAAAGGAAGTAATGCAGATAAGGTTCAAGATAGTGAGACATCCCTGTTGGTCTCCAAGAAAGCTGATAAAAACTATCTTGACGACAGTGAGGGAACCCAAAAGTCCTGTCTTGATGTAGTGTTTGAGTTACTGGCCACTACTGCGGGCACAAGCTCTTCGAACTCGCTACCTGAATCAGTTCGTCTTCTTGAGTCTCAACTTCAAGTTGAAAGACATCGATCAGATGTGCTGCGATAGGAAGCTGAAGGACTGAGGAAGTCCCTGCAGAATTTAGATGCATATTTTCTGGTGCAACAGCAAGCGCTGGAGGATTTAAGCGACAAACAAGAGAAAGTTAATAAGCTTGCTAAGCATCTTGCCAGCATTATGGGTACCCAGGATATTGTTTCTTGAGATCTTCTGAAGTGGTTTCAGTTTTGCATTTGTTTTGCTGCGGCGTTTATTTGCGCTGGTCGCCAACTTTGACAACCAGTGTATATGATATGCTGCTTTGTTCCCTATATTTGCACTGGTGGCGAACTTTGATGCCCAATGGATGTAATATGTGTAATAGTCGTGATAGCCTAGCGTTAGTTGCTTGCTTATTTATTTCCTTGTTGTCTTGTTTATTTGTTTGCTTGTAGTGAAGGAAATATGCCCTAGAGGCAATAATAAAGTTATTATTTATTTCCTTATATCATGATAAATGTTTATTTTTCATGCTAGAATTGTATTAACCGGAAACATAATACATGTGTGAATACATAGACAAACAGAGTGTCACTAGTATGCCTCTACTTGACTAGCTCGTTGATCAAAGATGGTTATGTTTCCTAACCATAGACATGAGTTGTCATTTAATTAACGGGATCACATCATTAGGAGAATGATGTGATTGACTTGACCCATTCCGTTAGCTTAGCACTCGATCGTTTAGTATGTTGCTATTGCTTTCTTCATGACTTATACATGTTCCTTTGACTATGAGATTATGCAACTCCCGTTTACCGGAGGAACACTTTGTGTGCTACCAAACGTCACAACGTAACTGGGTGATTATAAAGGTGCTCTACAGGTGTCTCCGAAGGTACCTGTTGGTTTGGCGTATTTCGAGATTAGGATTTGTCACTTCGATTGTCGGAAAGGTATCTCTGGGCCCACTCGGTAATGCACATCACTATAAGCCTTGCAAACATTGCAACTAATGACTTAGTTGCGGGATGATGTATTACGGAACGAGTAAAGAGACTTGCCAGTAACGAGATTGAACTAGGTATTGAGATACCGACGATCGAATCTTGGGCAAGTAACATACCAATGACAAAGGAAACAACGTATGTTGTTATGCGGTCTGACCGATAAAGATCTTCGTAGAATATGTGGGAGACAATATGAGCATCCAGGTTCCGCTATTGGTTATTGACCGGAGACGTGTCTCGGTCATGTCTACATAGTTCTCGAACCCATAGGGTCCGCACGCTTAAAGTTTCGATGACAATTATATTATGAGTTTATGAGTTTTGATGTACCGAAGGAGTTCGGAGTCCCGGATGAGATCGGGGACATGACGAGGAGTCTCAAAATGGTCGAGACGTAAAGATCGATATATTGGACGACTATATTCGGACATCGGAAAGGTTCTGAGTGGTTCGGGTATTTTTCGGAGTACCGGGGAGTTACGGGAATACGGGGGAAGAAGTATATGCGCCTTATTGGGCTTTAGAGGAGAGGGAGAGGCAGGCCGCGCGCCCCCCATTGACTAGTCCGAATTGGACTAGGGGGAGGGGCGGCGCCCCCTCCTTCCTTCTCTTCCCTCTTCCCTTTCCTTGACTCCTACTCCTACTACTTGGAAGGGGGGAATCCTACTCCCGGTGGGAGTAGGACTCCTCCAGGGCGCGCCATAGGGGCCGGCCCTCTCCCCCTCCTCCACTCCTTTATATACAGGGGCAGGGGGCACCCCGTAGACACAACAATTGATCGTTTGATCTTTTAGTCGTGTGCGGTGCCCCCCTCCACCATAGTCCACCTCGATAATAATGTAGTGGTGCTTAGGCGAAGCCCTGCGTCGGTAGAACATCAACATTGTCACCACGCCATCGTGCTGACAAAACTCTCCCTCAACACTCGGCTGGATCGGAGTTCGAGGGACGTCATCGGGCTGAACGTGTGCTAAACTCGGAGGTGCCGTGCGTTCGGTACTTGATCGGTCGGATCGTGAAGACATACGACTACATCAACCGCGTTGTGCTAACGCTTCCGCTTTCGGTCTACGAGGGTACGTGGACAAACTCTCCCCTCTCGTTGCTATGCATCACCATGATCTTGCGTGTGCGTAGGAAAATTTTGAAATTACTACATTCCCCAACAGTGGAATCCGAGCCTGATTTTATGCGTAGATGTCATATGCACGAGTAGAACACAAGTGAGTTGTGGGCGATATAAGTCATACTGCTTACCAGCATGTCATACTTTGGTTCGGCGGTATTGTTGGATGAAGCGGCCCAGACTGACATTACGCGTACGCTTACGCGAGACTGGTTCTACCGACGTGCTTTGCACACAGGTGGCTGGCGGGTGTCAGTTTCTCCAACTTTAGTTGAACCGGGTGTGGCTACGCCCGGTCCTTCCAAAGGTTAAAACAGCACCAACTTGACAAACTATCGTTGTGGTTTTGATGCGTAGGTAAGAACGATCCTTGCTAAGCCCAGTAGCAGCCACGTAAAACTTGCAACAACAAAGTAGAGGACGTCTAACTTGTTTTTGCAGGGCATGTTGTGATGTGATATGGTCAAGACATGATGAGATATAAGTTGTTGTATGAGATGATCATGTTTTGTTGAAGTTATCGGCAACTGGCAAAAGCCTTATGGTTGTCTCTCTATTGCATAAGATGCAAGCGCCAAATAATTGCTTTACTTTTATCGCTATGCGATAGCAATAGTTGCAAGAGCAATTGTTGGCGAGACGACCATGTGACGACACATTGATATAGATCAAGATGATGGAGATCATGGTGTCATGCCGGTGACGATGGAGATCATGACGATGCTTTGGAGATGGAGATCAAAGGCACAAGATGATGATGGCCATATCATGTCACATATTATGATTGCATGTGATGTTTATCTTTTATACATCTTATTTTTCTTATTATGATTGCATATAAGATGATCTCTCACTAAATTATCAAGGTATAAGTGTTCTCCCTGAGTATGCACCGTTGCGAAAGTTCTTGGTGCTGAGACACCACGTGATGATCGGGTGTGATAGGCTCTACGTTCAAATACAATGGGTGCAAAACAGTTGCACACGCGGAATACTCAGGTTAAACTTGACGAGCCTAGCATATAACAGATATGGCCTCGGAATACTGAGACCGGAAGGTCGAGCGTGAATCATATAGTACATATGATCAACATAGCGATGTTCACCATTAAAACTACTCCATCTCACGTGATGATCGGACATGGTTTAGTTGATATGGATCACGTGATCACTTAGAAGATTAGAGGGATGTCTATCTAAGTGGGAGTTCTTAAGTAATATGATTAATTGAACTTTAATTTATCATGAACTTAGTCCTGGTAGTATTAGCATATCTATGTTGTAGATTAATAGCTCGCGATGTTGCTCCCAGTTTATTGTGTTCCTAGAGAAAAATTATGTTGAAAATGTTAGTAGCAATGATGCGGATTGGATCCGTGATCTGAGGTTTATCCTCATTGCTGCATAGAAGAATTATGTCCTTGATGCACCGCTAGCTGACAGACCTATTGCAGGAGCAGATGCAGACATTATGAACGTTTGGCTAGCTCAATATGATGACTACTTGATAGTATAGTGCACCATGCTTAAAGGCTTAGAATCGGGACTTCAAAGACGTTTTGAACATCATGGACCATATGAGATGTTCCAGGAGTTGAAGTTAATATTTCAAGCAAATACCCGAGTTGAGAGATATGAAGTCTCCAACAAGTTCTATAGCTAAAAGATGGAGGAGAATAGCTCAAGCAGTGAGCATATGCTCAGATTGTCTGGGTACTACATTCGCTTGAATCAAGTGGGAGTTAATCTTCCAGATAAGATAGTGATTAAAAGAATTCTCTAGTCACCATCACCAAGTTAGTAGAACTTCGTGATGAACTATAATATGCAAGGGATAACGGAAACGATTCCCAAGCTCTTCGTGATGCTGAAATCGATGAAGGTAGAAATCAAGAAAAACATCAAGTGTTGATGGTTAACAAGACCACTAGTTTCAAGAAAAAGGGCAAAGGGAAGAAGGGGAACTTCAAGAAGAACGGCAAGCAAGTTGCTGCTCAAGTGAAGAAGCCCAAGTCTGGTCCTAAGCCTGAGACTAAGTGCTTCTACTGCAAAGGGACTGGTCACTGGAAGCGAAACTGCCCCAAGTATTTGGCGGATAAGAAGGATGGCAAAGTGAACAAAGGTATATTTGATATACAGATTATTGATGTGCATTTTGCTAGTGTTCATAGCAACCCCTCGGTGTTTGATACTGGTTCAGTTGCTCAGAGTAGTAACTCGAAACGGGAGTTGCAGAATGAACAGAGACTAGTTAAGGGTGAAGTGACGATGTGTGTTGGAAGTGGTTCCAAGATTGATATGATCATCATCGCACACTCCCTATACTTTCGGGATTAGTGTTGAACCTAAATAAGTGTTATTTGGTGTTTGCGTTGAGCATGAATATGATTTGATCATGTTTATTGCAATGCGGTTATTCATTTAAGTTAGAGAATAATTGTTGTTCTGTTTACATGAATAAAACCTTATATGGCTACACACCCAATGAAAATGGTTCATTGGATCTCGATCGTAGTGATACACATATTCATAATATTGAAGCAAAAAGATGCAAAGTTAATAATGATAGTGCAACTCATTTGTGGCACTGCCGTTTAGGTCATATTGGTGTAAAGCGCATGAAGAAACTCCATGCTGATGGGATTTTGGAATCACTTGATTATGAATCACTTGATGCTTGGGAACCATGCCTTGTGGGCAAGATGACTAAAGACTCCGTACTCCGGAACAATGGAGCGAGCAACTGACTTATTGGAAATAATACATACTGATGTATGCGATCCGATGAGTGTTGAAGCTCGCGGCGGGTATCGTTATTTTCTGACCTTCACAGATGATTTGAGCAGATATGGGTATATCTACTTTGATGAAACATAAGTCTGAAACATTTGAAAAGTTCAAAGAATTTCAGAGTGAAGTGGAAAATCATCGTGACAAGAAAATAAGGTTTCTCACGATCTGATCGCGGAGACAAATATTTGAGTTACGAGTTTGGTCTTCAATTAAAACAATGTGGAATAGTTTCACAAATTCGTGCCACCTGGAACACCACAACATAATGGTGTGTCCGAACGTCATAACCGTACTTTATTGGATATAGTACAATCTATGATGTTTCTTACCGATTTACCACTATCGTTTTGGGTCATGCATTAGAGACAGCTGCATTCACGTTAAAAAGGGGCACCATCTAAGTCCGTTGAGACGACACAATATGAACTGTGGTTTGGCAAGAAACCAAAGTTGTCGTTTCTTAAAGTTTGGGGTTGCAATGCTTATAAGAAAAAGTTTCATCATGATAAGCTCAAACCCAAATCGAAGAAATATGTCTTCATAGAATACCCAAAGGAAAATGTTGGGTACACCTTCTATCATAGATCCAAAGGCAAGATATTTGTTGCTAAGAATAGATCCTTTCTAGAGAAGGAGTTTCTCGCGAAAGAAGTGAGTGGGAGGAAAGTAGAACTTGATGAGGTAACTGTACCTTCTCCCTTATTGTAAAGTAGTTCATCACAAAAATCTGTTTCTGTGACTACTACACCAATTAGTGAGGAAGCTAATGATGATGATCATGTAACATTGGATCAAGTTACTACCGAATCTCGTAGGTAAACCAGAGTGACATCCGCACCAGAGTGGTACGGTAATCCTGTTCTGGAAGTCATGTTACTAGACCATGACGAACTTGCGAACTATGAGGAAGCGATGATGAGCCCAGATTCCGCGAAATGGTTTGAGGCCATGAAATCTGAGATAGGATCCATGTATGAGAACAAAGTACGGACTTTGGTTGACTTGCCCGATGATCGGGAAGCCATAGAAAATAAATGGATCTTCAAAAATAAGATGAACGATGATAGTAGTGTTACTATCTACAAAGCTAGACTTGTCGAAAAAGGTTTTTGACAAAGTTCAAGGTGTTGACTACGATGAGAGTTTCTCACTCGTATCGATGCTTAAAGTCTGTCCGAATCATGTTAGCAATTGCCGCATTTTATGAAATCTGGCAAATGGATAAACAAAACTGCATTCCTTAATGGATTTATTAAAGAAGAGTTGTATATGATGCAACCAGAAGGTTTTGTCAATCCTAAAGGTGCTAACAAAATATGCAAGCTCCAGCGATCCATCTATGGACTGGTGCAAGCATCTCGGAGTTGGAATATACGCTTTGATAAGTTGATCAAAGCATATAGTTTTATACAGACTTGCGGTGAAGCCTGTATTTACAAGAAAGTGAGTGGGAGCACTACACATTTCTGATAAGTATATGTGAATGACATATTGTTGATCGGAAATAATGTAGAATTATTCTGCAAAGCATAAAGGAGTGTTTGAAAGGAGTTTTTCAAAAGACCTCGGTGAAGCTGCTTACATATTGAGCATCAAGATCTACAGAGATAGATCAAGATGCTTGATAAGTTTTTTCAATGAGTACATACCTTGACAAGATTTTGAAGTAGTTCAAAGTGGAACAGTCAAACAAAGAGTTCTTGCCTGTGTTACAAGGTATGAAATTGAGTAAGACTCAAAGCCCGACCACGACAGAAGATAGAAAGAGAATGAAAGTCATTCCCTATGCCTCAGCCATAGGTTCTATAAAGTATGACATGCTGTGTACCAGATCTATTATATACCCTACACTGTGTTAAGCAAGGGAGTACAATAGTGATCTAGGAGTAGATCACTGGACATCGGTCAAAGTTATCCTTAGTGGAATAAGGATATGTTTCTCGATTATGGAGGTGACAAAAGGTTCGTCGTGAAGAGTTACGTCGATGCAAGTTTTTGACACTAATCCAGATGACTCTAAGTCTCAATCTGGATACATATTGAAAGTGGGAGCTATTAAGCTAGAAGTAGCTCCGTGCAGAGCATTGTAGACATAGAATTTGCAAAATACTTAAGGATCTGTATGTGAACGATCCGTTGACTAAAATTATCTCACAAGCAAAACATGATCACACCTTAGTACTCTTTGGGTGTTAATCACATAAGCGATGTGAACTAGATTACAGACTCTAGTAAACCCTTTGGGTATAGGTCACATGACGATGTGAACTATGGGTGTTAATCACATGGTGATGTGAACTATTAGTGTTGAATCACATGGCGATGTGAACTAGATTATTGACTCTAGTGCAAGTGGGAGACTGAAGGAAATATGCCCTAGAGGCAATAATAAAGTTATTATTTATTTCCTTATATCATGATAAATGTTTATTTTCATGCTAGAATTGTATTAACCAGAAACATAATACATGTGTGAATACATAGACAAACAGAGTGTCACTAGTATGCCTCTACTTGACTAGCTCGTTGATCAAAGATGGTTATGTTTCCTAACCATAGACATGAGTTGTCATTTGATTAACGGGATCACATCATTAGGAGAATGATGTGATTGACTTGACCCATTCCGTTAGCTTAGCACTCGATCGTTTAGTATGTTGCTATTGCTTTCTTCATGACTTATACATGTTCCTATGACTATGAGATTATGCAACTCCCGTTTACCGGAGGAACACTTTGTGTGCTACCAAACGTCACAACGTAACTGGGTGATTATAAAGGTGCTCTACAGGTGTCTCTGAAGGTACTTGTTGGGTTGGCGTATTTCGAGATTAGGATTTGTCACTCCGATTGTCGAAAAGGTATCTCTGGGCCCACTCGGTAATGCACATCACATAAAGCCTTGCAAGCATTGCAACTAATGAGTTAGTTGCGGGATGATGTATTACGGAACGAGTAAAGAGACTTGCCGGTAACGAGATTGAACTAGGTATTGAGATACCGACGATCGAATCTCGGGCAAGTAACATACCGATGACAAAGGGAACAACGTATGTTGTTATGCGGTCTGACCGATAAAGATCTTCGTAGAATATGTAGGAGCCAATATGAGCACTATTGGTTATTGACCGGAGACGTGTCTCGGTCATGTCTACATTGTTCTCGAACCCGTAGGGTCCGCACGCTTAAAGTTTTGATGACAGTTATATTATGAGTTTATGAGTTTTGATGTACCGAAGGAGTTCGGAGTCCCGGATGAGATCGGGGACATGACGAGGAGTCTCGAAATGGTCGAGACGT
Source organism: Triticum urartu (assembly GCF_003073215.2). Classification (NCBI taxonomy): domain Eukaryota; kingdom Viridiplantae; phylum Streptophyta; class Magnoliopsida; order Poales; family Poaceae; genus Triticum; species Triticum urartu. Next base: position 583,680,954 of record NC_053028.1, read on the forward strand.
AAAGATCGATATATTGGACGACTATATTCGGACATCGGAAAGGTTCCGAGTGGTTCGGGTATTTTTCGGAGTACCGGGGAGTTACGGGAATACGGGGGAAGAAGTATATGGGCCTTATTGGGCTTTAGGGGAGAGGGAGAGGCAGGCCGCGCCCCCCATTGACTAGTCCGAATTGGACTAGGGGGAGGGGCGGCGCCCCCTCCTTCCTTCTCTTCCCTCTTCCCTTTCCTTGACTCCTACTCCTACTACTTGGAAGGGGGGGAATCCTACTCCCGGTGGGAGTAGGACTCCTCCAGGGCGCGCCATAGGGGCCGGCCCTCTCCCCCCTCCTCCACTCCTTTATATACGGGGGCAGGGGGCACCCCATAGACACAACAATTGATCTTTGAATCTTTTAGCCGTGTGCGGTGCCCCCCTCCACCATAGTCCACCTCGATAATACTGTAGCGGTGCTTAGGCGAAGCCCTGCGTCGGTAGAACATCAACATCGTCACCACGCCATCGTGCTGACGAAACTCTCCCTCAACACTCGGCTGGATCGGAGTTTGAGGGACATCATCGGGCTGAACGTGTGCTGAACTCGGAGGTGTCGTGCGTTCGGTACTTGATCGGTCGGATCGTGAAGACGTACGACTACATCAACCGCGTTGTGCTAACGCTTCCGCTTTCGGTCTACGAGGGTACGTGGACAAACTCTCCCCTCTCATTGCTATGCATCACCATGATCTTGCGTGTGCATAGGAAATTTTTGAAATTACTATGTTCCCCAACATGTAGTCATAGCAGTTCTTTTTTCGCGGTTAGCTAGTGGCTGCAATAACCTATTTTTTGAAACTAGGCCGCAATAACCATGGGCTAATATTTACTGTAGTGACACTGGGCCTCCTACTGGCCGTAGAAACAGTGGGCCTTCTACGGGCCGTAGAAACAATGGGCCTTCTATGGGCCGTAGAAACAATGGGCCTTCTGCGGGCCGTATTATCAATGGGCCTTATACGGGCCGTATAATCGATTGGCCAAACATGGGTCAAACAGACCGCATTATGGCCGTAAAAGGGTTAGAGTTGGAATCGTCCGTTCATGGGCCGACCATAACGGGCCATCATTAATAGGCCGTATTTGATGACGCTATGAAATCGGCCCAATGTATTAACGGACCACAAACGGGCCGACTGTAACCACGGGCTGAATTTGGCCCACAAGCAGAAAATGACAGTAACGGGCCGTAAGTAAATGAATGCTGGAAATGAGCCCAAGAATAAATGGGCTCTAAGAAGGCCGAAAGATAACATGGGCTGGAAACCGCCCAACGGAATAACGGGCCGTTAATGGGTTTAAAATGATACAATGTTCATTACGGGCCAGTTTCACCACGGGCCGTTAATGGGTGTAAAGCGACACACTATTCATTACAGGACAGTTTCACCACGGGCCGTTAATGGGTGTAAAGTGATACACTGTTCATTACGGGCCAGTTTCACCACGGGCCGTTAATAGGCCAAGAGTTACATAGGGCCTCATATGGGCAGAAAGACGTCATGGGCCATACATGGGCCAGAAGTGAAAACGGGCTGGAATCATATTGGATGGCCCACATGATGCTACGGGGCCTAATTCGAATAGGGCGTAACGGGCCTTGGGTTAGCGGGCTGTAAATGGGCTATATGCGAACAGGCCGTTAACAGGCTTTCCATGGGCCGGCCCGCCACCTTTTGACCAAGTCAAACGGGCCGGCCTTTTCACAGGAATGGGCCTCTGTTGGGCCGTGCCACGTGTCGACGTATCATAGGCGCCTATCTGACCCACTGACGAGCTGACACGTGTTTCGTCCGGCCAATAAGAATTTTACACGTGGAAATTTCCCATTGGTCGGGGCTGTTAACGGGTTATCAGATCCAAAACCCGACCCGATAGCTTAACGGCGTTCCGTTACGGTGGATGCCACGTGTCGGTCACCCTTGACGAAAGCACTTCTGTGACGCGCGATTTATCGTCATGGAAGTGGACACTTCCGTGATGATAATTTTGGCAATGTCATGGAACACTTCTACGACAGCACAGGTATGACTATCTTGATTCTGTCATAAATTTGTCATGGATGTACATGCATGACAGAAAACGCGACCTACTGTGACAAACACGTATCATCACGGAAGTGTATTTTTTTGTAGTGCTACTAGTTGGTGTCTGATGCCTCTAGCTCGGCCGGCCTAGCAGCAACTTGAATTGATTGATCCATGGATTATGGAGGACAAAATTACTGTTATGACCTAAAGGGCTAACAAAATCCCGATTTGACCTCGTTTCAAAAGAAATTTCGATTCTGACCTCTTTGGGTGACGCCAACATCCCTAGCGTCTGGGTTGTGAAGCAGACGCCGGGCACCTTGGCGTCTGGCCCCTGGCCCGCACTGCCCGCCTGCCCGTTGACCTGCTGACGTGGCAAAGGGGCCAGACGCCAGGAACCCTGGTGTCTGGCCCTGGTAGGTTTACACCATGCGTGGGCCCAGCCCATCCATCCCCAACCTCTCCCTGGCGGCGGCCGAACACAAGAGCAGAGTCCACTTTTCTCTCGCCCCTCTTCTCCCTCACATCAAATCCCCCCTTGATCTACTCCATCCTCCACCCAAATTTGTGGATCTGAGGCCCCCAAGCATCCTTGAGGTATTCTCCCCCATTCCCTCCAATTTGTTTTGATTAGAACATCTCTTTTTGGTTGCATTATTCATCATTGGGAGATGTTAGATGAGTACTTGTTGTTTTTGTTTTAGTAAATTTTGTGTAGTTGTTAGATGGTATAGTTGATTTGTAGATAGTAGATGATGTGTTGTTGAATATGTATGCAATTTGAAATTTTTTGGTTCATATGTAGATTATCCTATTGGCTTATTTTTTTGCAAAAGAGATGATGAAATTGATGGTTGTATGTGACATGATTTGTTCCACAGATTGGGTTGTATAAATTAGATGTTATGTATTTGCATATTTTTTGAATAGGAGTGTTTTAAGGGAGAGAGAGATGTTGCATATGATGAAATTGTGCATATGGTTATGTGACACCATATTGTTTGAGAATTTTATTTGATTGAAAGATGATGTGCATATATTTGAGAAGAATGATGTGGTCATATGGAAAAAAGAATGCATGACTTGGAGAAGGCAATTGTATTGTTTGATATTGTTCATGTATTCATAGATGTTTGTGATCTATTTTGTAGGATGGCGGATGATGATGGACCTTGGTATGACGGATTAATTGATGAGTGGGATAAGGAGCATCGTGCTTGATACGTCTCCAACGTATCTATAATTTTTGATTGCTCCATGTTATATTATCTACTGTTTTGGACTATATTGGGCTTTATTTTTCACTTTTATATTATTTTTGGGACTAACCTATTAACCGGAGGCCCAGCCCAGAATTGTTGTTTTTTTGCCTATTTCAGAGTTTCGGAGAAACAGAATATCAAACGGAGTCCAAACGGAATAAAATCTTCGGGAGCGTTATTTTCTCACCGAACGTGATCCAGGAGACTTGGACCCTACTCCAAGGAGTCAAAGAGGCGGTCACGAGGGTGGGGGGCGCGCCCCCCTAGGGCACGCCCCCTGCCTCGTGGGCCCCTCGGTGCTCCACCGACGTACTCCTTCCTCCTATATATACCTACGTACCCCCAAACGATCATATACGGAGCCAAAAACCTAATTCCACCGCCGCAACTTTCTGTATCCACGAGATCCCATCTTGGGGCCTGTTCCGGAGCTCCGCCGGAGAGGGCCGTCATCACGGAGGGCTTCTACATCATCCTAGCCCCTCCGATGAAGTGTGAGTAGTTCACCTCAGACCTTCGGGTCCATAGTTATTAGCTAGTTGGCTTCTTCTCTCTTTTTGGATCTCAATACAATGTTCTCCCCCTCTCTCGTGGAGATCTATTCGATGTAATCTTATTTTTGCGGTGTGTTTGTTGAGACCGATGAATTGTGGGTTTATGATCAAGTCTATCTATGAATAATATTTGAATCTTCTCTGAATTCTTTTATGTATGATTGGTTATCTTTGCAAGTCTCTTCGAATTATCAGTTTGGTTTGGCCTACTAGATTGGTTTTTCTTGCCATGGGAGAAGTGCTTAGCTTTGGGTTCAATCTTGCGGTGTCCTTTCCCAGTGACAGAAGGGGCAGCAAGGCACATATGTATTGTTGCCATCGAGGATAACAAGATGGGGTTTTCTTCATATTGCATGAAACTATCCCTCTACATCGTATCATCCTGCTTAAGGCGTTACTCTGTTTTTAACTTAATACTCTAGATGCATGCTGGATAGCGGTCAATGAGTGGAGTAATAGTAGTAGATGCAGGCAAGAGTCGGTCTACTTGTCTCGGACGTGATGCCTATATACATGATCATACCTAGTATTCTCATAACCATGCTCAATTCTGTCAATTGCTCAACAGTAATTTGTTCACCCACCATAGAATACTTATGCTCTTGAGAGAAGCCACTAGTGAAACCTATGGCCCCCGGGTCTATTCTCATCATATTAATCTCCATCACTTAAATTTTGCTTTGCTTTTTTACTTTTCACTTTGCATCTCTATATCAAAAATACCAAAAATATTATCTATCATATCTATCAGATCTCACTCTCGTAAGTGACCGTGAAGGGATTGACAACCCCTAATCGTGTTGGTTGCGAGTAGCTATCGTTTTGTGCAGGTACGAGGGACTTGAGCGTAGCTCCTACTGGATTGATACCTTGGTTCTCAAAAACTGAGGGAAATACTTACTCTACTTTGCTGCATCATCCTCTCCTCTTCGGGGAAAACCAACGCAGTGCTCAAGAGGTAGCAAGAAGAATCTCTGGCGCCATTGCCGGGGAGTCTACGCAAAAAGTCAACATACCAAGTACCCATAACAATCCCTATCTCTCACATTACATTAGTTGCCATTTGCCTCTCGTTTTCCTCTCCCCCACTTCACCCTTGCCGTTTTATTTGCCCTCTCTTTTCCAATCTCCTCCTCTCTCTTTCTGCTTGCCTTTCTCTCGCTTGCCTTGTCGTCATGGCTAGTCTTTTATCTTCTTCGTTATCTCCCGAGAACGAAGTCCTAAATTTTAAACAAAGGGAGGGAGAAAATTTGAAAGATGCTTGGTATAGAATTTGCAATGCTCAAAATAGATCTACCAAGAAGCAATCTACTTCAGTTCTTCTTCACAATTTTTATGTAGGTGCCAATCCTTGGTATAGATATATCCTTGATACCATTACCGGAGGGAATTTCTTGGGTAGCCATACTTTTGATTCTTATAATGCTATGATAGATTTATTTGGCTCGCCACCTCTTTTGGTTAATGGAACTATGTTAACTTTGGAGCATGTTATGCAAAGACTTGAAATTATTGAAAATAAAGTTGCTACCATTGAATCAATTGAAAATCTAGCGCAGCAGTGTAGCATTCATGACAAATGGCCCATGTGCAGAAGCCTACAGCAAAAAACAGGCAGGATCCAACTACTGCGGCCCATGGTTGCAAACAGACCACTACCAAACATATGGGCCGGAATAAGAAAAGGGGAAGGAGGGGCAAACAAAGGCCACCTACCGCACTCCACATCTACGCACCGACAATCTTCGCTTTACTCCCCCCCCCCACAAAAAGAACACTGTGCATCGTTCTTTTTCTCCCCATTGTCCACTGCCTATTGCTTTCCTCAAAGAATCTCCGGTGAAGGTGCCACGATTCAGTAACTTCCGGGAACAACGCGCTGTCCTACATTCCGGGGCAGCAACCACGAATACGAGCCAAGACCTTGCAGGTAAGACATTCGCATCCGGTTTTTTTTCAACAGCCATTACAACACTAGATCTGTTCCTTCTTATGTAACCTCGCCGACAACGCAACCCCTCCTCCACCACCGACAGCCTCAAACCCCCTTCCCCCCCTCCGCCTGGGACCCACAGACATACACCGACATGGTCCATACACTTCGAGTCGCCGTTTTCCTGCCATGAACAGTTCCCTGTGCACCCACCCCTGCACCACAGTCGCAACATTCGTCTCGACGGCTATAACCTTTCGAATACTTCCACCATGTACACTTCTAATGTTACCAACATTAATGTTCGATGCCGTAAACAGGACTTAAAGAATGGAACTCATTGTTATGCCCTTTGTTCTCTGCAAGATGGGTTATGTCATGCTTAAGGACGTAAACGCAAATTGCCATAATTGGATTGTTAAGGTCAGAACAGTACGGTTCTCCGATTTCATGACCACCAACGTCCCACAAAAGAGAATCAGAATCGATCTTATCATGCTTGATGAACAGGTTTGTGCCACAACCAGCTGCCATGCTTCATAGATATTAACCATAGCAGTATGGCAACATATACCGTTACAGTGACGTTAAAGCTCCACATATTAAAAAAAGGAAGGCAAATACTCCTACCACTACTGTCTACTGACCCATAAATTGACAGGGAACTGCTATGGAAGGACAGGTCCCAGAGAGCTGGCTTCGAAGATTCAAAGGGCAAATTGAGGAAGACAAAATCTACTGTATTAAGCATTTCAGGGTGCAGAATGCAAAGAATATGTTTCGCACTACTGCCCATGACTACATGGCTGTTTTCACACCTTATACAAGATTGCAAGAAATTGTCCCTCACCGTCCGCATTCCCAATGTACGCTTATTCAGCTGTGCCATTCCATATGCTAGAGACAAGGATCAACAACGACCAGCTAACTTCAGGTACTTCGGCAATAACCTGTAAAGCTACAACACCACATACACATTGACCGTCCACCTTACACAAATGCATGAAAATGACAGCCTATCATGCATTTAGCACTTCAAAATTAACAAGTTACTTTTACTGTAGATGTCGTCGGTATTGTCATTGCCTTCGCCCGTTGCGTTGACCAGGTTACACGCAGAGGCAATGTAAAGAAACTCAGAAACGTCTACATCTCTGATGCAAGGTATGTTTTGCTTACATCTTACCCAAACCTTTTTACATGTCCGATGACCTCATCACTTGCTGTAACTGATTGTCACAGGCAGCCAGAATGTCCCTGTCGCGCTTTGGGGTAAACATGCTGAAATGTTTGATGTTGATAGCTTCATATCAGTGCAGCCCGAGGATCCTTTGATCGTCCTATTCTGTGCTATGACATGCCGCAAATATAATGGTTTCCTCCACAACCTACCACAATCCTTTACATAATATTTTACATTATCTACAGCCAAAATAGTTTCAGATTACATAACAAAAAAAATAACATGCTTCTCTTCATCCTGCAGACAAACTCTTAATACAGGGTTCCTTAGTGTGTCGCTGGTACCCTAATCCCGATATACCAGAGGCTCATGAACTCAAACAAAGGTAAATGCATATGCAGAAAACAGCATTACCCAACATATGTCGCATCGCTGCTTTAAAACATTAACTTCAGAACCTTTACAGAACGAACCACCCGTTCACTGTCATCATAGCAACTAATTTTTCCCTTTGTCAACTGCCAACAGATGCTCCGGCAATTCATCCGCTTCCAAGTTCATGACAACACCGACACGAAGATTAGAGCATCAGGACGCAATTGTCTCCGAACTGGCTACACTCACTGATCCTCATGAGATGGATGTGATCATATCTTTCACACTCCAGTTTAATATCCATACGTGTGTTGCACAGCAATTTCCTAAATCATCTCAAACATACTATTTGCAGAAGAAACGCTTTGTCATCACTGCTAAGATTCAAAAGATTCCACGCAACCAACCATGGTGGTACCTAGCATGCACCACTTGCAACAAGAAGGTTTTCCCCAGCGGCAACACATATAGATGCAGTGACACAACTTGCCACTCCACAGAAGCTGTTCCCAAGTAAAAAATCCATTCTCCAAAGCATCTCCACTCCACTCTGCATAAAAACCTACTGAGATGAAGATGTTTTATGCGTATGCAGATACCGTGTCCCTGTCAGGGTTGTTGAGCCCCATATCTCACTTGAAGATGCTACTGCACCTTCGATGGAACTTGCCATATTTGGTCCAAATGCGCAGCGAATTATTGGCCTACCTGTGGACGATCTCATGTCAAGATATGAGGACGCCGAAACATTTATGCCACATATCATAAAGGAACTGTGTGGCAAAATTCTCACTGTTCGTATCAGCCTCTCGGCCATTTCATTTGCAGACTTCGACAACCCACACGTCTCATACCAGGTGGATAACCTCCTCAATGTAATGGGAACTGACAGCGGTAAGGCACATCAGACTCAGATCTCATCCCAGACGACCTGCACTAATTCACTCTTACCTTGCTCTCCTACAGAAGAACCTCAAAATGCAGAAACAGCAGGCCCCAAAGACGACCGTCATGACAACAAAGGCAAAAAAAACTACCAAGGTACACTATCCAACCAAAACCATAAACAGTTACAAAAATACGTTCAAGAAACAAATTATAACCCAAAGACACACGCAACATCGCAGGAAACTGCAGATGCAGAGAACTTCCTCCCTTCACCTGAGCATGAGCACCCAACATCGGTATGTTTCCTCTAATCCAAATATCTTTCATACTACAACTGCCTCTGTCATTCATACGTACAAACAAACACAATATCAAGGATATTTCCCTTACGTTAAATTGTCCGTCCACATGCCCAACAGAAACTGATATGTAAAAAGAACTTTGGTTTTGCGACACCATATGATATATCTGTATTTTCGCAGCTCATTAGCCACCTAGCAACCCCATCGTTCTCACCAACAAGCACGACATTAGCACAGGTACGTTGTATCACTTTGCAAAATAAAACAAAGATAACAAACATATTATTACACCACTCTAGATCAGATAATTACATGCTAATATTCTATCACATGTCTCATCCTCAGATAAGAGAAGCACATGCCATGAACCAAACCAAGCAAAAGGACACCCATTCCACTTCACCGGAAGCAACTGCAGATAAAACGTAAAGTCCCTCCTACCGCTATATGTTAAGCTATACAGGATTAACATCAACATCGCCAGAACATCCGACGTGCAGTTAGTCAAAGTCTTCTAAAGGAACAAAAGTGGATGTTCCAACGCGTTATCACAAATATACGCCGGAACATCCGACGATCCTTTTATCCCGGAAATACATGTTACTGATGTTTTCCTCTGACGATTGTTCCGGCGCACAAACCCTAGTCATCGGAGCTTCCGACATTTTTCAGTTTTCGCGCATTTGACTCCAAATCTGTCTCTATCTAGTAGGGCCCGCTCTTATAAACGTTCTTCTCCAAATCGATCTATTCCATTGTGCGCCGTCGCCCTAGTCTCTCCACGCCGTCGCCGCCGACAGCACTATGTTGCCGACCTCCTCCGTCCTGCGCGCCCTCTCGCTGGCTCCAGCGCCCGTGCGCCACCACCTCGCTGGCCTCCATCTTCCAGCGACGCTTGGAGACCCTTGCCGACTCCAGCGCCCGCGCACCACCACCTCGTCGACGCCGTGCGCCGTCGCCGTGTGCCATTGCCGTGCGGCACCATCGTCGCACCCTCTCGCCGTTAAAGTCGTCGCCAGGACCTGCATTGCTCTCCCATGCATACGAGTCCTCTTCTCCAGCCGCCGAGTTCACTCGTCACTGCCACCGGCAACCTCCTTCACCCAGCGCAGCGACCAACCTCGCCGTGATCCTCCCGTCGTCTGCCTCACCTCCGAAACTTTGTGAGCTACCTTGATTCTTCGGTCCTAGTTTTCTTCACATGATTTCCGGTTGATAAAACTAATAATTCCTTAGGACTATACCTAGTTAATCATAGGGCAAATTTGAACTTAAGGCTAAATTGCTCTAGGGCTAATGTGACCATAGGGTAGAGTTCTTAGGACAAATAGATTTAGGGTTTCATGTCTTAGTCTTGTTCCTAAGAATGCATCTACTAGGGCTAATCCAAAGAAAATTTGATTAAGGCCAAAATTAATCTCTTAGATTAGCAATACCTAGAGCCCTCTTTTCCTTAGTCCGAAAACATCTCCATGATCTAGGCTTAATTCTTCCAATCTTTCTAGCTCCCTTATCCGGCTCATTGTTTCCCATGTTTCATGCATCGATCTCGTTCTTATTATTTCAATCATAATCCTTACAGAGCGAGATGGCCGGACAAAAGAGGCATGTCAAGGAGATCGTTCAAGAGAAGAAGAAGAAGAAGACAAAGGCCAAGAAAGCGGCCGAGCGTGCCGAGAGAGCGGCAAAGGCGGCCGATGATATTGCCGCCGGTCGTGCTCGTGGATTCCGGATCCATGAGCCTAGCCAGGGGTCAGCCGAGGAGACATAGGAGGCCACTGATGCTCCAGTTACCACTCGCTCGGTTCTTCACACAAGGGGTGGTCATGGGGGCAAGACTGTCCCCACGAAGGCTCGCTCCACTCGTCCCACAACAGAGGACCGTGCAGAGGACAAGGAGGCTAAAGAAGCTATCAGGAGGATGGACACAGCTGTTCGTGTGGCTGAGGGAGTTCCACTGCAAAGGCTCCCAAGATGAAGAAGTTGAGATGGATGGTGCAGTTACACGAGTGGCAGCCACAACCACGCTCCAGGGATATTGATGACAGGTTCTGGACAATGCTTCGGGCTAGTTTATATCAGACCCACAGGAGCCACTTGCTTTTCGAGCACAGAGTGATGGATTGGGTTGCTCTGAGTGAGGCTGCAGGAGATGTGGATATTAGGAGGCATTTTTCCTATATCCCAGGGCTGGAAGAGTTGCTGGAGACTCCTTTTGACAGGGTGGTCGAGGATTGGGTCAGAGTGTTCTACGCCACTCTATATATTGCTCAGGATAGGATGTCCATCTGGTTCATGTTTGGTGGAGAGCCATACAGACTCACTCGTCAACAGATTGTAGATAGTCTAGGTCTGCAGCTTGGAGAGGTTTCTCTACATCATCTGGTCTATGGCTCAGCAGACCCTCCTCACAGAGCGTTGATTGGAGGACAGGCGCCAACACATGAGCAGATCTCCTTTCTCTTTCGACATCGTTCCCTGTGTCCTACCAGAGAGCACCTGATCTGCTATTCCAGAGGCTTCGGTGGTGCTCAATGCCACCCGAAGGACTATCTTACCCAGGCTTGGGTACGCTGAGGGCTTCACTGGTCTTCAGCAGCAACTTGTCTATCACCTGATGAGCCACATACAATTTGATGTAGTAGACCTGCTTGTTGCTAAGATGGAGGACTTTACCGTAGATGGTGCAGGAGCTCGGCGTCGACTACCATATGCCCACCTGATCTCACATCTTCTCTTGAGGCTCGGAGGAGAGGACAGTCCCCACAGAGCCTATTATGATAGACCTAAGACCTCCAGGCTGAAGGAATACAGCCAGCAGCTTTGAAGGATTCTCGAAGGGTGCGTCAGGCTCTCAAGGAGTTGATGGAGAGGCTCACACCAGCACAGAGGGCTGCATCTGAGGCAGAGGATGCAATGCTTGATGAGGTAGAGGCATGACTCTCTGATGAAGTCCACTGGGGTGACCTCTCAGAGTCTGATAGTGAGGAGCTTGAGTACTTACCACCACCACAGGGTGCTCATGACTCAAAGGCAGGGGGATCCACACAGGCTTGCAGTCTCTTCTCCTCCACACACAGAGACCTTGTCACAGTCACTGAGACGACGGTCCGGCAGCCCGCAGAGCTCACGTCTGTTCTGGCCACCTTGGCTCAGAACCAGCAGAGCCATAATGAGTTGCTTCTGAAGATGCAGCAGGACAGGCACAGGAGCGGGCAGAGCAGGTACGATAGCGTGCTGCGTTGAGCAGAGAGTGATACCGCTTCAGCAGCAGGTCTCTCAGGAGCGTGCTCAGTCTGAGGAGTGCATGATGGGCATGGTCGAGCGGATTGTGCAGCGACAGGACGCTCAGATGGCAGCCATGCAGCAGAGTGTGCAGGCTATCTTTGGCATTCTGTCTCAGCTTCTCACTCAGCCTGACACAACTCTTCAGGTCTACCAGGAGCTCCACAAGCAACACTCCAGGGCAATCCTCCTGTAGTACCAGCTGCCGTATCTTCTATGCCTTTCTCTGGAGTGTCACTTTCTACTCTATTTGGGTCAGTCTGTTAGATTCTGAAGCGTGTGTAGAGGAAATTCTTGCATGTGTTCAACGAAAAGTGACACGGGAAATGAATGAAAGCCTCTTGAAGCCATTTACAGATGAAGAGATTTGGGATGCAGTATAGGTGATCTAAAAGCTCCTGGAGCCGATGGTTTCCCTGGTATTTTTTATAAACGGTTCTGGTATTTAATTGGAGACCGCGTGGAGCAAGAAGTGAGGGCAGTTTTGAATGGGGATGATATGCCACAAGGGTGGAATGACACAATTATTGTCCTCAATTCCAAAGGTAAGAAATCCTTCAAATTTAAATGATCTCAGACCTATCAGCTTATGTACTGTTTTATATAAAATTGTTTCTAAAGTACTAGCTAATAGGCTGAAAGGTCTGCTGCCACATATTATTTCCCCTTCCCAAAGTGCTTTTGTGCCAGGTCGTCTTATTACAGATAATGTTTTATTAGCCTATGAGCTTATCCATTACTTAAATTCCAAGAGGAGGGGCATCATGGGGTGGCTGCAATAAAGTTAGACATGAGTAAGGCATACGATAGGGTGGAATGGAGTTTCCTACAAAATATGATGCAGAAATTGGGTTTTAATGATCAATGGATATCTTTAATTATGAAATGTGTTTGTACTGTAACCTATCGTATTAAGGGGAAAAGTGAGAGACTATCAAGCAACCATCTGGTCATGAGAAGATTTTACCGTGTGTTTTGTGTTTATTATGTCAGGATATGATGATGTCGTTATTGTCTCACAATAAGGGAAATAATATCACTCAAACTATCTGACAATGATCCAGTCAGCTGTTGATCACCAAAAGTTCACCATTTATGTCTGATCAAAATAGCACCCAGTTGGTCCATTCGTCAGGGAGAAGAGCTAGCATGACTGGCCCTCTTGCACCTTGTTCAGGAGTAAATAAACCTAGATTCCAGCAGATGTCAGTCTTGACAAAGCCAGGTCTAACGCAATTGATGCGCATCTCTGGATACCTCCTTGCCATGACCCTGGTGTACAGATTGATGATCATTTTCGATACACTGTATGTTGGCAGCATGATGGGCCACCCGGCCTGTTCAAGTCCGCCCATTCTTTAGGTCCTCCAAGAATGTGTTCAACACTGCTTCTATTCGGTCCTCATCCTAGAGGTTGATGTCGCACAAATCATTTCGAGCTTCTCGTTGAAGGAAATATGCCCTAGAGGCAATAATAAAGTTATTATTTATTTCCTTATAATCATGATAAATATTTATTATTCATGCTAGAATTGTATTAACCGGAAACATAATACATGTGTGAATACATAGACAAACAAAGTGTCACTAGTATGCCTCTACTTGACTAGCTCGTTAATCAAAGATGGTTATGTTTCCTAACCATGAACAATGAGTTGTTATTTGATTAACGAGGTCACATCATTAGTTGAATGATCTGATTGACATGACCCATTCCATTAGCTTAGCACCCGATCGTTTAGTATGTTGCTATTGCTTTCTTCATGACTTATACATGTTCCTATAACTATGAGATTATGCAACTCCCGTTTGCCGGAGGAACACTTTGGGTGCTAACCAAACATCACAACATAAACTGGTGATTATAAAGGAGCATACAGGTGTCTCCAAAGGTAGATGTTGGGTTGGCCGTATTCGGGATAGATTTGTCAACTCCGATTGTCGGAGAGGTATCTCTGGCCCTCTCGGTAATGCACATCACTTAAGCCTTGCAAGCATTGCAAGCATTGCAACTAGATGAGTTAGTTGTGGGATGATGTATTACAAAACGAGTAAAGAGACTTTCCGGTAACGAGATTGAACTAGGTATTGGTATACCGACGATCGAATCTCGGGGAAGTAACATACCGATGACAAAGGGAACAACGTATGTTGTTATGCGATCTGACCGATAAAGATCTTCGTAGAATATGTAGGAGCCAATATGGGCATCCAAGTCCCGCTATTGGTTATTGACCGGAGACGTGTCTCGGTCATGTCTACATTGTTCTCAAACCCGTAGGGTCCGCACGCTTAAGGTTACGATGACAGTTATATTATGAGTTTATGCATTTTGATGTACCGAAGGTTGTTCGGAGTCCCGGATGTGATCACGGACATGACGAGGAGTCTCGAAATGGTCGAGACATAAAGATTGATATATTGGAAGCCTATGTTTGGATATCGGAAGTGTTCCGGGTGAAATCGGGATTTTACCGGAGTACCGGGAGGTTACCGGAACCCCCCGGGAGCTAATATGGGCCTTGATGGGCCTTAGTGGAAAGGAGAAAGGGGCAGCCCAAGGTGGCCGCACGCCTCCCCCCTTCCCCTAGTCCTATTAGGACTAGGAGAGGTGGCCGGCCCCCCTCTCTCTCTTTCCCCCCTCAAGGAATCCTATTCCAACTAGGATTGGGGGGGAATCCTACTCCCGGAGGGAGTAGGACTCTCCTGGCGCGCCCTTGTGGCCGGCCAGCCTCCCCCCCTTTTGGTCCTTTATATACTGAGGTGGAGGCACCCTAGAACACACAAGTTGATCCACGTGATCTATTCCTTAGCCGTGTGCGGTGCCCCTGCCACCATAGCCCTCGATAATACTGTAGCGGAGTTTAGGCGAAGCCCTGCTGCTGTAGTGCATCAAGATCGTCACCACGCCGTCGTGCTGACGGAACTCTTCCCCGACACTTTGCTGGATCGGAGTCCGGGGATCGTCATCGAGCTGAACGTGTGCTCTAACTCGGAGGTGCCGTAGTTTCGGTGCTTGATCGGTTGGATCGTGAAGACGTACGACTACTTCCTCTACGTTGTGTCAGCGCTTCCGCAGTCGGTCTGCGTTGGGTACGTAGACAACACTCTCCCCTCTCGTTGCTGTGCATCACATGATCTTGCGTGTGCGTAGGAAATTTTTTGAAATTACTACGAAACCCAACAGTGGCATCCGAGCCTAGGTTATTTATGTTGATGTTATATGCACGAGTAGAACACAAGTGAGTTGTGGGCGATATAAGTCATACTGCCTACCAGCATGTCATACTTTGGTTCGGCGGCATTGTTGGACGAGACGACCCGGACCAACCTTACGCGTACGCTTACGCGAGACCGGTTCCCCGACGTGCTTTGCACATAGGTGGCTTGCGGGCGACTGTCTCTCCAACTTTAGTTGAACCAAGTATGGCTACGCCCGGTCCTTGCGAAGGTTAAAACGGAGTCTATTTGACAAACTATCGTTGTGGTTTTGATGCGTAGGTGAGATTGGTTCTTGCTTAAGCCCGTAGCAGCCACGTAAAACTTGCAACAACAAAGTAGAGGACGTCTAACTTGTTTTTGCAGGGCATGTTGTGATGTGATATGGTCAAGACGTGATGCTGAATTTTATTGTATGAGATGATCATGTTTTGTAACCGAGTTATCGGCAACTGGCAGGAGCCTTATGGTTGTCGTTTTATTGTATGCAATGAAATCATGATGTAATGCTTTACTAAGCGGTAGTGATAGTCGTGGAAGCATAAGCTTGGCGAGACGACAACGATGCTACGATGGAGATCAAGGTGTCACGCCGGTGACGATGGTGATCACGACGGTGCTTCGGAGATGGAGATCACAAGCACAAGATGATGATGGCCATATCATATCACTTATATTGATTGCATGTGATGTTTATCCTTTTATGCATCTTATCTTGCTTTGATTGACGGTAGCATTATAAGATGATCTCTCACTAAATTATCAAGAAGTGTTCTCCCTGAGTATGCACCGTTGCGAAAGTTCTTCGTGCTGAGACACCACGTGATGATCGGGTGTGATAGGTTCTACGTTCAAATACAACGGGTGCAAAACAGTTGCACACGCGGAATACTCAGGTTATACTTGACGAGCCAAGCATATACAGATATGGCCTCGGAACACGAAGATCGAAAGGTCGAGCGTGAATCATATAGTAGATATGATCAACATAACGATGTTCACCATTGAAAACTACTCCATCTCACGTGATGATCGGTTATGGTTTAGTTGATTTGGATCACGTAATCACTTAGAGGATTAGAGGGATGTCTATCTAAGTGGGAGTTCTTTAATTAATTTGATTAACTGAACTTAAATTTATCATGAAACTTAGTACCTGATTAGTATCTTGCTTGTTTATGTTTGATTGTAGATAGATGGCTCGTGCTGTTGTTCCGTTGAATTTTAATGCGTTCCTTGAGAAAGCAAAGTTGAAAGATGATGGTAGCAATTACACGGACTGGGTCTGTAACTTGAGGATTATCCTCATTGCTGCACAGAAGAATTACGTCCTAGAAGCACCGCTGGGTGCCAGGCCTGCTACAGGAGCAACGCCAGATGTTATGAACGTCTGGCAGAGCAAAGCTGATGACTACTCGATAGTTCAGTGTGCCATGCTTTACGGCTTAGAATCGGGACTTCAACGACGTTTTGAACGTCATGGAGCATATGAGATGTTTCAGGAGTTGAAGTTAATATTTCAAGCAAATGCCCGGATTGAGAGATATGAAGTCTCCAATAAGTTCTATAGCTGCAAGATGGAGGAGAACAGTTCTGTCAGTGAGCATATACTCAAAATGTCTGGGTATAATAATCACTTGATTCAATTGGGAGTTAATCTTCCAGATGATTGCGTCATTGACAGAATTCTTCAATCACTGCCACCAAGCTACAAGAGCTTCATGATGAACTATAATATGCAAGGGATGAACAAGACTATTCCCGAGCTCTTCGCGATGCTGAAAGCTGCGGAGGTAGAAATCAAAAAGGAGCATCAAGTATTGATGGTCAATAAGACCACCAGTTTCAAGAAAAAGGGCAAAGGGAAGAAGAAGGGGAACTTCAAAAAGAACGGCAAGCAAGTTGCTACTCAAGAGAAGAAACCTGGACCTAAGCCTGAAACTGAGTGCTTCTATTGCAAGCAGACTGGTCACTGGAAGCGGAACTGCCCCAAGTATTTGGCGGATAAGAAGGATGGCAAGGTGAACAAAGGTATATGTGATATACATGTTATTGATGTGTACCTTACTAATGCTCGCAGTAGCACATGGGTATTTGATACTGGTTCTGTTGCTAATATTTGCAACTCAAAACAGGGACTACGGATCAAGCGAAGATTGGTTAAGGACGAGGTGACGATACGCGTGGGAAACGGTTCCAAAGTCGATGTGATCGCAGTCGGCACGCTACCTCTACATCTACCTTCGGGATTAGTATTAGACCTAAATAATTGTTATTTGGTGCCAGTGTTAAGCATGAACATTATATCTGGATCTTGTTTGATGCGAGACGGTTATTCATTTAAATCAGAGAATAATGGTTGTTCTATTTATATGAGTAATATCTTTTATGGTCATGCACCCTTGAAGAGTGGTCTATTCTTGTTGAATCTCGATAGTAGTAACACACATATTCATAATGTTGAAGCCAAAAGATGCAGAGTTGATAATGAGAGTGCAACTTATTTGTGGCACTGCCGTTTAGGTCATATCGGTGTAAAGCGCATGAAGAAACTCCATTCTGATGGACTTTTGGAACCACTTGATTATGAATCACTTGGTACTTGCGAACCGTGCCTCATGGGCAAGATGACCAAAACACCGTTCTCCGGTACTATGGAGAGAGCAACAGATTTGTTGGAAATCATACATACAGATGTATGTGGTCCGATGAATATTGAGGCTCGTGGCGGATATTGTTATTTTCTCACCTTCACAGATGATTTAAGCAGATATGGGTATATCTACTTAATGAAACATAAGTCTGAAACATTTGAAAAGTTCAAAGAATTTCAGAGTGAAGTTGAAAATCATCGTAACAAGAAAATAAAGTTTCTATGATCTGATCATGGAGGAGAATATTTGAGTTACGAGTTTGGTGTACATTTGAAAAATTGTGGAATAGTTTCGCAACTCACGCCACCCGGAACACCTCAGCGTAATGGTGTGTCCGAACGTCTTAATCGTACTTTACTAGATATGGTGCGATCTATGATGTCTCTTACTGATTTACCGCTATCGTTTTGGGGATACGCTCTAGAGATGGCCGCATTCACGTTAAATAGGGCACCATCAAAATCCTTTGAGACGACGCCTTATGAACTATGGTTTGCCAAGAAACCAAAGTTGTCGTTTCTAAAAGTTTGGGGCTGCGATGCTTATGTGAAAAAGCTTCAACCTGATAAGCTCGAACCAAAATCGAAGAAATGTGTCTTCATAGGATATCCAAAGGAAACTATTGGATACACCTTCTATCACAGATCCGAAGGCAAGACTTTTGTTGCTAAATTCGGAAACTTTCTAGAGAAGGAGTTTCTCTCGAAAGAAGTGAGTGGGAGGAAAGTAGAACTTGACGAGGTAACTGTACCTGCTCCCTTATTGGAAAGTAGTTCATCACAGAAAACTGTTTCTATGACACCTACACCAGTTAGTAAGGAAGTTAATGATGATGATCATGAAACTTCAGAACAAGATACTACTGAACCTCGTAGATCAACCAGAGTAAGATCCGCACCAGAGTGGTACGGTAATCCCGTTCTGGAAATCATGCTACTAGATCATGATGAACCTACGAACTATGAAGAAGCGATGGTGAGCCCAGATTCCGCAAAGTGGCTTGAAGCCATGAAATCTGAGATGGGATCCATGTATGAGAACAAAGTATGGACTTTGGTTGACTTGCCCGATGATCGGCAAGCAATTGAGAATAAATGGATCTTCAAGAAGAAGACTGACGCTGACGGTATTATTACTGTCTACAAAGCTCGACTTGTCGCGAAAGGTTTTCGGCAAGTTCAAGGGATTGACTACGATGAGACCTTCTCACCCATAGCGATGCTTAAGTCTGTCCGAATCATGTTAGCAATTGTCGCATTTCATGATTATGAAATTTGGCAGATGGATGTAAAAACTGCATTCCTGAATGGATTTCTGGAAGAAGAGTTGTATATGATGCAACCAGAAGGTTTTGTCGATCCAAAGGGAGCTAACAAAATGTGCAAGCTCCAGCGATCCATTTATGGACTGGTGCAAGCCTCTCGGAGTTGGAATAAACGTTTTGATAAGTGTGATCAAAGCATTTGGTTTTATACAGACTTTCGGAGAAGCCTGTATTTACAAGAAAGTGAGTGGGAGCTCTGTAGCATTTCTGATATTATATGTGGATGACATATTACTAATTGGAAATGATATAGAATTTCTGGATAGCATAAAGGGATACTTGAATAAGAGTTTTTCAATGAAAGACCTCGGTGAAGCTGCTTACATATTAGGCATAAAGATCTATAGAGATAGATCAAGACGCTTGATTGGACTTTCACAAACAACATACCTTGACAAAATTTTGAAGAAGTTCAAAATGGATCAAGCAAAGAAAGGATTCTTGCCTGTGTTACAAGGTGTGAAATTGAGTAAGACTCAATGCTCGACCACTGCAGAAGATAGAGAGAATATGAAAGATGTTCCCTATGCATCAGCAATAGGATCTATCATGTATGCAATGATGTGTACCAGACCTGATGTGTGCCTTGCTATAAGTCTAGCAGGGAGGTACCAAAGTAATCCAGGAGTGGATCACTGGACAGCGGTCAAGAACATCCTGAAATACCTGAAAAGGACTAAGGATATGCTTCTCGTATATGGAGGTGACAAAGAGCTCGTCGTAAAAGGTTACATTGATGCAAGCTTTGACACTGATCCGGACGATTCTAAATCGCAAACCGGATACGTGTTTGCATTAAACGGTGGAGCTGTCAGTTGGTGCAGTTCTAAACAAAGCGTCGTAGCGGGATCTACATGTGAAGCGGAGTACATAGCTGCTTCGGAAGCAGCAAACGAAGGAGTCTGGATGAAGGAGTTCATATCCGATCTAGGTGTCATACCTAGTGCATCGGGTCCAATGAAAATCTTTTGTGACAATACTGGTGCAATTGCCTTGGCAAAGGAATCCAGATTTCACAAGAGAACCAAGCACATCAAGAGACGCTTCAATTCCATCCGGGATCTAGTCCAGGTGGGAGACATAGAGATTTGCAAGATACATACGGATCTGAATGTTGCAGACCCATTGACTAAGCCTCTTCCACGAGCAAAAACATGATCAGCACCAAGACTCCATGGGTGTTAGAATCATTACCGTGTAATCTAGATTATTGACTCTAGTGCAAGTGGGAGACTGAAGGAAATATGCCCTAGAGGCAATAATAAAGTTATTATTTATTTCCTTATAATCATGATAAATGTTTATTATTCATGCTAGAATTGTATTAACCGGAAACATAATACATGTGTGAATACATAGACAAACAAAGTGTCACTAGTATGCCTCTACTTGACTAGCTCGTTAATCAAAGATGGTTGTGTTTCCTAACCATGAACAATGAGTTGTTATTTGATTAACGAGGTCACATCATTAGTTGAATGATCTGATTGACATGACCCATTCCATTAGCTTAGCACCCGATCGTTTAGTATGTTGCTATTGCTTTCTTCATGACTTATACATGTTCCTATAACTATGAGATTATGCAACTCCCGTTTGCCGGAGGAACACTTTGGGTGCTACCAAACATCACAACATAACTGGGTGATTATAAAGGAGCATTACAGGTGTCTCCAAAGGTAGATGTTGGGTTGGCGTATTTCGAGATTAGGATTTGTCACTCCGATTGTCGGAGAGGTATCTCTGGGCCCTCTCGGTAATCCACATCACATAAGCCTTGCAAGCATTGCAACTAATGAGTTAGTTGTGGGATGATGTATTACAGAACGAGTAAAAAGACTTGCCGGTAACGAGATTGAACTAGGTATTGGATACCGACGATCGAATCTCGGGCAAGTAACATACCGATGACAAAGGGAACAACGTATGTTGTTATGCGGTCTGACCGATAAAGATCTTCGTAGAATATGTAGGAGCCAATATGGGCATCCAGGTCCCACTATTGGTTATTGACCGGAGACGTGTCTCGGTCATGTCTACATTGTTCTCGAACCCGTAGGGTCCGCACGCTTAAGGTTACGATGACAGTTATATTATGAGTTTATGCATTTTGATGTACCGAAGGTTGTTCGGAGTCCCGGATGTGATCACGGACATGACGAGGAGTCTCGAAATGGTCGAGACGTAAAGATTGATATATTGGAAGCCTATGTTTGGATATCGGAAGTGTTCCGGGTGAAATCGGGATTTTACCGGAGTACCGGGAAGGTTACCGGAACCCCCCGGGAGCTAAATGGGCCATGATGGGCCTTAGTGGAAAAGAGAAGAGGCAGCCCTACATGGCATGTGCGCCTCCCCCTTCCCCTAGTCCTATTAGGACTAGGAGAGGTGGCCGGCCCCCTCTCTCTATTTTCCCCCTCCGCGAATCCTATTCCAACTAGGATTGGGGGGGGGGGAATCCTACTCCCGGAGGGAGTAGGACTCTCCTGGCGCACCCCTTGTGGCCGGCCAGCCTCCCCCCCTTTGGTCCTTTATATACTGAGGTGGAGGCACCCTAGAACACACAAGTTGATCCACGTGATCTATTCCTTAGCCGTGTGCGGTGCCCCCTGCCACCATAGCCCTCGATAATACTGTAGCAGAGTTTAGGCGAAGCCCTGCTGCTGTAGTGCATCAAGATCGTCACCACGCCGTCGTGCTGACGGAACTCTTCCCCAACACTTTGCTGGATCGGAGTCCGGGGATCGTCATCGAGCTGAACGTGTGCTCTAACTCGGAGGTGCCGTAGTTTCGGTGCTTGATCGGTTGGATCGTGAAGACGTACGACTACTTCCTCTACGTTGTGTCAGCGCTTCCGCAGTCGGTCTGCGTTGGGTACGTAGACAACACTCTCCCCTCTCGTTGCTGTGCATCACATGATCTTGCGTGTGCGTAGGAAATTTTTTGAAATTACTACGGTTCCCAAACAAGATGACCTCAGGCAACGCACACAGTTTCTAGGAATAAACCGTGTTGGATCAATGAACAATCACACACGACATTCTCTTCAAAACTGTTTGCGTTACGCCACCTTGCGCAAACGTTTTCCTTGGAGCGACTGTGTGTGATGTACATACGAACGGAAACGTTTAGCGGGGACTGACTGTGTGGGATGTACTTGCGACCGGTAACAATTTCGCCATATAATTATATTTTTTTAGCTATACTGTACGTATTTCCGTACTTGCGCGCTCGTCGGTCGCACACGACCTCATTTTGCCTAACGTGTGTGCCAGGAGGGCATATCCCTGATGGTTTCTGGATCGTGTGGGAAGGACCCCCCCTATCGCCCACACTCACTTGGCGACGGTTCCAGATGCCGTCGCGTAAAGGGGTTTTAAACCATTTGTTTAGGACCGACGCGCACCAGTGTTGCGCGCTACATTGAGTTCCTGCAGGAGGAGGAGGAGCGCCCCGTCGAGCATGCAAAGAGCCTTATCACACGCCATGACGGCAGCACACGCTCACGCAGAGGCGAGGAATCAAGAGATCTATGAGCAGTCCGGCCGCTTTGAGAGGGATCGTCTGGAGCGGCTGTGGGCGTTCGAGCTGGTGAGCGTCGCTGAACGTGCAGCAATGGCAGGCACCGTATTACATTTGTCCAGCTCATCGATAGGCTCCTCCTCCTCTGCCTCTTACTGAGCGTGCTCGGCAAAGGAGAGGCTACCGGAAGTAGCACAAAGCCCCTCCGTAGTAGTAGTAGTAGTAGTAGTAGTAGTAGTAGTATTTAGGGGCTATTTTGTTCAGTTCATCTGACTATAGATGTGTGGTGGAACTGTACAACATACTTAAAATTAGCTAGTATATATAATTGAACTAGCTATTTCAGTACGTGGTTGGCAAAAATTGGGGAAAAGTTTGGTCGGTTCAGCTGTCAAGTTGAACTGTTTGTATAAATTTAGAATGCCTGCTTAATCTATGAATGAAATCTATGCTTAATTACAGAATTTTAGTTGCAAACATTAGAAAGTGCTAGTGATTTTTAGCTGCATATTTTGACAAACCAAAGTGTTACAAGGATTGACAAATGGCAATGTTACTAGATCAACAAATGTCAATCTTTCTAGTTTGACAAATGGCAACATACCCAATATGACAGATGCAAATCTTACCAAATTGTTTATACGTGGTTGCACATGGGTCATCCAAAACAACTGTTTGTGTTAAAGGATGCACAAATCCTGCGCTGCGAATTTTCCCTTGACTTAAGGGGGAAGACCATAGCTCTCACTTTGCATACGGGTGTTCTATCTAAAACGTTTGCGATCAAGAGCTGCGGAAATCCTGCTCGGCACATTTTCTCTTGGCTTCCTGGTGAAGCTGTCGGTTTGCATACGGGTGTTCTAACTAAAATGTTTGCGATCAAGAGCTGGACAAATCCTGCGTGGCGTATAGCTCGCACGCTTCCCGGTGAGCCTGCAAGGCATACAGCTCGCATGCTCCCTGGTGAGCCTCTTCAATGAAGTACAGCTCGCACACCTCCTGCTTAGTCAAGCACTCAAGCACCTTTCCGCACGGCACCTCCTAGCCATTAAAAGATTGAGGCGTGGCGTCACGCAAATGGTTAACAGAACGCACACAATTTATACCACTGGAGCATGTCCATGTAGTTCAAATTTGAATTATGCACATAAAATGCCTAGAAACCCCCGTTAATGTATAAAAATGTCCAAACGAACCCCGAAAAATTCCAAAATAAAACAAAACACTCCTGTTCTATGTTGACACTAGAAAATTTTTGAAAGCAATAAGAGGCAACGGATATCGTTTCGTCCCCAAAGGTGGCACATTCCCTACCGAAATCACCACGCTTGTTGTGAGAAGCTCTGGTTCGTGAGACGCTTATACCGAAACCTGCCCCAAATGGGACAAATTTTCTACCACGGCATGTTAATGCCACTCCATGATAGCATGCCAAGTTTCATGAATTTCAGACAAGTTTTGGATTTACTAGAATTTAAAAAGAAGGTATCTCAATGTTTGCGACCGAGTGACAGTGGCAGGGTGTTTGAAATTCATTCTTATTTCTTGCATGGGACCTAAGGATGGAACCAAGGACACATATTTGATTTTTCAACCAGTTTATATGCACTGAAGCATGTGCATGTAGTTCAAATTTAAATTATGCACCTGAAATGCCTACAAAACAAATTTAACGTATAAAAATGTCCAAACGAACCCAAAAAATTCCAAAATTAAACACAACACTCCTGTTATTCTATGTTGACACTAGAAAAAAATTTGAAAGCAATAAGAGGCGGCGGCTATCGTTTCGTCCACAAAGGTGGCACGTTCCCTACAGAAACCATCACGCTTGTTGTGAAAACTCTAGTTTGTGAGATGCTTATACCCAAACCTGCCCCAAATGGGACAAATTTTTTACCACGACATGTTGATGCTGCTCCATGATAACATGCCAAGTTTCATGAATTTCAGACGAGTTTTGGATTTACTATTATTTAAATACCATGTATCTCAATGTTTGCGGCCGAGTGACGGGGGCAGGGTGTTTGAAATTCATCCTCATTTCTTGCATGGGACCCAAGCATGGAACCAAGGACACATATTTGATTTTTCAACCACTTTATAAGCACTGGAGCATGTGCATGTAGTTCAAATTTAAATTATGCACCTGAAATGCCTACAAACCCAAGTTAATGTATAAAAATGTCCAAACGAACCTCGAAAAATTCCAAAATTAAACACAACACTCCTCTTGTTCTATGTTGACACTAGAAAAAAATTAAAAGCAAGAAGAGGAAACATATATCGTTTCGTCCCCAAACGTGGCACGTTCCCTACCGAAACCATCACGCTTGTTGTGAGAAGCTCTGGTTTGTGAGACGCTTATACCCAAACCTGCCCCAAATGGGACAAAATTTATACCATGGCATGTTGATGCCGCTCCATAATAGCATGCCAAGTTTCATGAATTTCAGACATGTTTTGGATTTACTAGAATATAAAAACCAGGTATCTCAATGTTTGCGGTCGAGTGACGGTGGCAGGGTGTTTGAAATTCATTCCTATTTCTTGCATGGGACCAAAGCATGCAAGCAAAGGACAGAAATTTGATTTTCATCAGTTTATATGCACTGGAGCATGTGCATGTAGTTCAAATTTGAATTATGCACCTAAAATGCCTAGAAAACCAAGTTAATGCATAAAAATGTCCAAACGAACCCCAAAAAATTCCAAAATAAAACAAAACACTCATGTTTTCTATGTTCACACTAGAAAAATTTTGGAAGCAATAAGGGGCAATGGATATCGTTTCATCCCCAAAGGTGGCACGTTCCCTACCGAAACCATCACGCTTGTTGTGAGAAGCTCTAGTTTGTGAGACGCTTATACCCAAACCTGCCCCAAATGGGACAAATATTTTACCACGACATGTTGATGCCGCTCCATGATAGCATGCCAAGTTTCATGAATTTCAGACGAGTTTTGGATTTACTAGAATTTAAAAAGAAAGTATCTCAATGTTTGCATCCGAGTGACGGTGACAGGGTGTTTGAAATTCATTCCCATTTCTTGCATGGGACCTAAGCATGGAACCAAGGACACAGATTTGATTTTTTCAACCAGTTTATATGCATTGGAGCGTGTGCATGTAGTTCAAATTTGAATTATGCACCTGAAATGCCTACAAAAGGAAGTTAATGTATAAAAATGTCCAAACAAACCCCGAAAAATTCCAAACTTAAAAACAACACTCATGTTGTTCTATGTTGACACAAGAATTTTTTTTAAAGCAATAAGAGGCAACATATATCATTTCGTCCCCAAAGATGGCACGTTCCCTACCGAAACCATCACGCTTGTTGTGAGAAGCTCTGGTTTGTGAGATGCTTATACCCAAACCTGCTCCAAATGGGACAATTTTTTTACCATGGCATGTTGATGCCGCTCCATGATAGCATGCCATGTTTCATGAATTTCAGACGAGTTTTGGATTTACTAGAATTTAAAACTAGGTATCTCAATGTTTCCGGCCGAGTGACAATGGTAGGGTGTTTGAAATTCATTCCTATTTCTTACATGGGACCAAAACATGCGACCAAGAACACAAATTTGATTTTTCAACCAGTGTATATGCACTAGAGCATGTGCATGTAGTTCAAATTTGAATTATGCACCTGAAATGCCTACAAAACCAAGTTAATGTATAAAAATGTCCAAACGAACCCCGAAAAATTCAAAAATTAAACACAACACTCATGTTGTTCTATGTTGACACTAGAAAATTTTTGAAAGCAATAAGAGGCAATGGATATCGTTTCGTCCACAAAGGTGGCACTTTCCCTACCAAAACCATCACGCTTGTTGTGAGAAGCACTAGTTTGTGAGACGCTTATACCCAAACCTGCCCAAATGGGACAAAATTTTTACCACGGCATGTTGATGCCGCTCCATGATAGCATGCCAAGTTTCATGAATTTAAGACGATTTCTGTATTTACTAGAATTTAAAAACCAGGTATCTCAATGTTTGTGGCCGAGTAACGATGGCAAGGTGTTTGAAATTCATTCCCATTTCTTGCATGGGACCTAAGCATGGAACCAAGGACACAGATTTGATTTTTCAACCAGTTTATATGCACTCGAGAATGTGCATGTAGTTCAATTTTGAATTATGCACCTGAAATGCCTACAAAACCAAGTTAATGTAGAAAAATGTCCTAACGAACCCCCAAAAATTCGAAAATTAAACAAAACACTCCTGTTAGTCTATGTTGACACTAGAAATATTTTGAAAGCAATAAGAGGCAACGGATATCGTTTTGTCCCCAAAGGTGGCACGTTCCCAACCGAAACCATCACGCTTGTTGTGAGAAGCTCTGGTTTGTGAGATGCTTATACCCAAACCTGCCCCAAATGGGACAAAAAATTTACCATGGCATGTTGGTGCCGCTCGATGATAGCATGCCAAGTTTCATGAATTTCAGACGAGTTTTGAATTTACTAGAATTTAAAAACCAGGTATCTTAATGTTTGCGGCCGAGTGACGGTGGCAGGGTGTTTGAACTTCATTCCCATTTCTTGCATGGGACCTAAGCATGGAACCAAGGACACATATTTGATTTTTCAACCAGTTTATATGCACTGAAGCATGTGCATATAGTTCAAATTTGAATTATGCACCTGAAATGCCTACAAAACAAAGTTAATGTGTGAAAATGTCCAAACGAACCCCGAAAAATTCCAAAATTAAACACAACACTCCTGTTGTTCTTTGTTGACACTAGAAATTTTTTGAAAGCAATAAGAGGTAACATATATCGTTTCGTCCCCAAAGGTGGCACGTTCCCTACCGAAACCATCACGCTTGTTGTGAGAAGCTCTGGTTTGTGAGACGCTTATACCCAAACCTACCCCAAATGGGACAAATTTTTTACCATGGCATGTTTGTGCCGCTCTATGATGGCATGCCAAGTTTTATGAATTTCAGACGAGTTTTGGACTTACAAGAATATAAAAACCATGTATCTCAATGTTTGCGGCCGAGTGACGGTAGCAGGGTGTTTGAAATTCATTCCTATTTCTTGCATGGGACCAAAGCATGCAACCAAGGACACAAATTTGATTTTTCATCAGTTTATATGCACTAGAGCATGTGCAGGTAGTTCAAATTTGAATTATGCACCTGAAATGCCTACAAAACCAAGTTAATGTATAAAAATGTCCAAACGAACCCCGCAAAATTCCAAAATAAAACAAAACACTCCTGTTTTATATTTTGACACTAGACAAATTTTGAAAGCAATAAGAGGCAACGGATATCACTTCGTCCCCAAAGGTGGCATTCCCTACCGAAACCATCACGCTTGTTGTGAGAAGCTCTGGTTTGCGAGACGCTTATACCCAAACCTGCCCCAAATGGGACAAAAATTTTACCACGACATGTTGATGCTGCTCCATGATAGCATGCCAAGTTTCACGAATGTCAGACGAGTTTTGGATTTACTAGAATTTAAAAAGCAAGTGTCTCAACGTTTGCGGTCGAGTGACGTTGGCAGGATGTTTGAAATTCATTCCCATTTCTTGCATGGGACCTAAGCATGGAACCAAGGACACATGTTCGATTTTTCAACCAGTTTATATGCAGTGGAGAATGTGCACGTAGTTCAAATTTGAATTATGCACTTGAAATGTCTACAAAACCAAGTTAATGTATAAAAATGTCCAAATGAACCCCGAAAAATTCCAAAATTAAACACAACACTCCAGTTATTCTACACTAGAAATTTTTTGAAAGCAAGAAGAGTCAACGGATATCGTTTCGTCCCCAAAGGGGCACGTTCCCTACCAAAACAATCACGCTTGTTGTGAGAAGCTCTTGTTTGTGAGACGCTTATACCCAAACCTGCCCCAAATGGAACAAAATTTTTACCACGACATGTTGATGCCACTCCATGATAGCATGCCAAGTTTCATGAATTTCAGACGAGTTTTGGATTTACTAGAATTTAAAAACCACGTATCTCAATGTTTGCAGTCGAGTGACGGTGGCAGGGTGTTTGAAATTCATTCCCATTTCTAGCATGGGACCTAAGCATGGAACCAAGGACACCGATTTGATTTTTCAACCAGTTTATATGCCTTGGAGCATGTGCATGCAGTTCAAATTTGAAGTATGCAAATGAAATGCCTACAAAACCAAGTTAATGTATAAAAATGTCCAAACGAACCTCGAAAAAGTCCAAAATTAAACACAACACTCCTGTTGTTCTATGTTGACACTAGAAAAAAATTTGAAAGCAATAAGAGGCAACATATATCGTTTCGTCCCCATAGGTGGCTCGTTCCCTACCGAAACCATCGCGCTTGTTGTGAGAAGCTCCGGTTTGTGAGACGCTTATACCCAAACCTGCCCCAAATGGGACAAAAATTTTACCACAGCATGTTGATGCCGCTCCATGATAGCATGCCAAGTTTCATGAATTTCAGATGAGTTTTGGATTTACTAGAATTTAAAAACCAAGTATCTCAATGTTTGCGGCCGAGTGACGGTGGCAGGATGTTTGACGTTCATTCCCATTTCTTGAATGGGACCTAAGCATGCAACCAAGGACACATATTTATTTTTCAACCAGTTTCTATGCATTGGAGCATGTGCATGTAGTTCAAATTTGAATTATGCACCTGAAATGCCTACAAAACTAAGTTAATGTATAAAAACATCCAAACGAACCCTGAATAATTCCAATTTTTTTGACGACACACCTATAGTTGCATGTTCACTGAAGATAAAAGTTCTAGCAATTCAAACTCCATCCTTTGCAGCTGTGACCCCATTACGTAATTCAAATCAACACAAAAAATCAAGTAGATCGCACACAGTTTATTATCACCAACCATGTGAGATGCAGCACAAAATATCTTGCAGCACCTTCGGAGTGTCAAACACACTATCCTGCTCCTCAAAATATTATTTCACTGTTCAATCATCGCCGATGAAAGATGGGGAAATGGACCTGCGTCATGAGGGCAACTTCGGCGGCCCACTCTGGCGAGAGTGTGGCCGCAGCCGCGAGGCGTGTGCTAACAAGCTTCATGAGGGGACCGCAATCAGCGTTCGGGCGGCCAAGGTAGCCCAAACAGCCGTTGTTGCTTCTCAGGTGGCGGCAGCAGCATCTGCCTCGAGGATAACAACTGGTGAGAGCGGCACAACAGCTGTCCGTTCCGCAGCGGCGGCCTTAGCCCTGATGGAAGCCGCCCACGACCATGTCGAGGCCATCCACGCCCAGCTCATGGCGGTCACCGCACAAATCGAATGAAGCTTCTCCGACAACGGCCGGCAACCCACGGCTGAAGAGTTGGCAATTGCCGAGAGAGTTCGAGCAGCCATCCGTTCCTGTGCGGCATACCTTGCCATGACGGAGCCCGCCAAAGCCCAGATCGTGGCCGCCCATGCCCAGCTCGTGGCGGCCTATTCCAAAGATATGGCAGACGCGGATGGTGAGATGCTTGCGCAGTACGGTGCAATTGATGTCATGGAGCCCCCCCAGGAGACCGTCGGACGCGAGCTGGACATGGAGGCGGCGGCGGAGATCAACGAGCACCAGCCATAGTAATACTCTTTGTTTTGTTTAATTAAGAGCGCCAGTCTTTAATTTTTTAGAGTAATGTTTAGATCAGCTAGCTCTGTTTAATTGTTGAACTTGCTTGATTAAGAAGTGTGGGTGTGCTATAGTCTCCTTTGTGTACCCAAATAATGCAATGACGTGGATGACCACTATAACCAGGGAAATTCGAACCAAATTTTTTGACGTTCAAACTCATCACACACGGGTTAAGCTATCTGAATCATTTGTGATGTTCACATATCATACACAGTTCTGAATAAGGGACCGTGTCTGATGACACTTTGCGCGCTAGTTTTTCCACTGAAGTGATTCCAAAATTTTTGGCTTCTGCGGAAATATCTACCTCGCCGCCCCCTCCCCCTTACCAAAAGCCACATTTCCCCTATTTTCGCCTTCCTTTCTAAGTTGAAACCTTCACTCCTTGCTTGCAGCGCTGCCTCCTCACCGGCGAGCCTCCTTCACGCAGCTCGGCCTCTCCTATCCAGGTAGGTAATCCACACCCGACCCCCATCCTCCTCCTCCTTCCACATCCCACATGCCCCGACCGCCGGCCCGAGCGCGACACCTTCCACCCAAATCACCGACCCCTCCACCAAATAAGTGCCGCCCTAAGCCATGGTGCACACAATATACCCAGGATCTCAAGGAGCATTTGGCAGCGGAGAAGCAAATCGCGGCCGCATGCGCGGATGATGTCGCGATGGCTGCCATTCGTGCCGACCCCGAGATCTTGGAGGAGCACCTTGCCATTTGCTAGCTACACCGGTTAAGCATGCTCGGTTTACCCATTGCGTGTGCTGCTCCTGCCTTTCCTTCACAAATTCTAGTGAATTGTGCTATCTAATTTTACCATGCAATATGTTGCTCTAGTGTATATGTTCTATATGTCGTGTAGTGTGGTGCTCACTTATTAATTGTTTTGTTAATTAGTTGTCGTCTTCAGTTAACTGTTTGGTTCAATTCTGCAAATGTGATGTTCAATTCTTCAGGCTGCAATTTTGTATTGTCTTCCATGTGAGAAATAAATTGAATTTATGTTTACAAAATACATGAGAAACAAATACAATTGCTATATTTCCATGTTGTTAAGCATGCTTAGTTTGGTTATACATTATGCAATGAGGGGCTCAGCTAACGTTTGGTTCATTTGTGTTCTGGTGTTTAGTTAACTGTATGGTTCAATTCTACAATCCGATGTTCAACAGTTGTGGGTGCATTCTATTATTGTATACCATGTGAGGAATAAATTGAAGTTGGCTGTAGTAAATACATGAGAAACAAATACAATTGCTACGATTGGCTGTAGTTAACTGTTTGGTTAACTGTCTGATCTTCTATTTGGAGTATGTTATATTGTGCAATGTGGTGCTTAATTAATGTTTGGTTCATTTGTTGTGGTGTTTAGTTAACTGCTTGGTTGAATTCTACAATGCGATGTCCAATTGTCGTGGGTAGAATTTTGTATTGTTGTGCATGTGAGGAATAAATCAAATTTGGTTGCACTTAATACATGAGAAACATATACAAGTGCTATATTTCCTAGTTCTTAATCATGTGTGGTTTGGATAAAAGGGTTTTCCATGTGGATTGAATTAATCTGATGAATCTACAATGTGCTTATTTTTCATCAACATATTGTACTGATAGCATGCGAACCCTTACATAACCTGATGACTAACTACCTTATATGTGTTGCAGGGAAACAATGGGAAGCACTAAGGTTTACAATCGAGGTTAGCACGTGCATGGTCCATTGTCTAATAGCACATTAATGTGCAATTGTTGGAACCATTCTAATATTTAGGTTTTTAAAAATTTGGTCTTGCACATGTAGGTCCTGATGTCATAGGTTTTGATCCACTGTTCAACTCTTTTTGCATATGGGGAAATGAGTTGTCCATGAATATCAGTCAAGTCAAGAAACTCAGAAAGATTGTTAGGATAAAGAAATTAGCGACAAAAAACAACAAGATCTTTGTCTGCACAATGAAGAAGACATCAGTTCACTACAGGATGGTACTAACTATTATACCTCGCCTTTTTTATTCCTTTGCACCATTTCCAATATAGAGAAGATATTTATGCACATCCTTGTTTTCAGGCCTTTCCAAAGCAGTTCACTGATGATTACCTCTCAAACCACATGTATGGTCAGGTGGCAAGGAAGGTATTCATACAACACACACAGTTCAATATTGAAGTGTTCCTGAAGAGGACGAAGGATGGATGGTCAATCATCCACAGGCACTGGCCTAAAGTTACAAAGACCTTCAACATCAATGAAGGCTCAATATTCGCCTTCTGCTTCAGATGAGATACATATGTCGATGTACCGTCTATGATGCTAATTTTGAAAGGTTATAGATGTTGCATGTGAAACTTGGTGCTAGTGTAGTTGTGTAATGGGGTAGCTGAGTGCTGAAGCTATATGATGTTGTACTCTGATGTATTTCAATTATGAAAATGAAATATGTTGTGTGCTTAATATTAAATGTCAACTAGATTAATAAATGGATAATTAATAACCGGATAATTATCCTGCTAATTGGGTTTTTCTATTGCAAACGGTTATTGAGAAAACAACGTGTGTGATGCATTCAATAACACACACGGTTTCTAGGAACAAACCGTGTTGGATTAATGAACAATTACACATGACCTTCTCTTGAAAACTGTTTGCGTTAGGCCACCTTGCGCAAACGTTTACGACATAAAAACTATGTGTGATGGACAACCTTCGCCACACCATTTCTTCTACGCACCGTGTGTGATGCATTCAATAACGCAAACGATAAAATTGTTAATATCATGTGCAATGGCAACGCTATCACAAATGATTTAACGGGAAAAATTGTGTGTGATGTACCTGTGAACAGAAATGTTTTCCTTGGAGCGACTGTGTGGGATGTACATACGAACGGAAACGTTTAGCGGGGACTGACTGTGTGGGATGTACTTGCGACCGGAAACAATTTCGTCTGTATAATTTTTTAGCTCTACTGTACGTATTTCCGTATTTGAGCGCTCGCAGATCACACACGAACTCATTTTGCCGAGTGTGTGTGCCAGGAGGGCCATATCCCCAACGGTTTCTGGGTCATGTGGGAAGGACCCCCTATCGCCGTCACTCACTAGGCGACGGTTCCAAATGTCATCGCGGAAAGGGGTTAAAAACCGTTTGTATAGCACCTCGTTGTACTAGTGAATCCGCCTCAACTCCATAGGTGTTGCAATCTTGCATCCACTTCAGAATCTGGTCCCGGGCAGAGTTGAGATGCAGTGGAACCACCCTTGCCGGCAGATGGAACGGCCCAAGGCTGCCGAACAGTTGCTCGCACAACTAGCCATGTTCGTATATTGACAAATTGTTTGCAGGACCTGGGTAAAGGTGCATCCTGTTAGCAAAACTTCCATACTACCGGACAAATTTTTCCCTCTTCTTCAAGGGTGCAATGCGGCGTCGGAGGAAGTTGGCCCCCACGTGCTCGATGGTTAGCCCGATAGCCTTGAGGCGAGCAATCATGTTGAGTGTTGGGCGGAGCATGTCATCTATGAGGCCTGACTTGCTCCAGTCGCTGCTACGTATGAAGCATTTCCGCCTACGTCGTGCAGAACTCCGGAGCATCTTTATCCTGAATCCAACACCAATCTTTCTACCATTCCACCCATCTGTTGCGCTGTTGGCCAGGGAGGTAATCCCAGTCCTCCTTCTTGCCCCAAGGAATCCAACTTATATTCCCCGAGCGGCGAGATTTCTCTTCGACCCGCGGAACACAGAAGTGCCTGAACAAATCCAAGTTGGAGGCGACTCCGATGAAATTCTCGCACCAATGGGTGAAGATTGCCATGCACACCATTGCATTGGGCATGAAATCCAGAAGGTGGAATGCATACAACGTCATCATGGCGACGAGGAAATCAAAGAAGGGGGAGGTGAGGCCGCAGAAGAAATACGCGCAGAAAAAGCGGTACAAGTTTGGTGGTACCTTGACCCCCCTCCGGCAAGACCACGGGCGCTCCATGCCCTTTCGGGACTTCCCTACCCCACATATACACATACTTCACGATCATAGTATTGGCATCCAAGCTTGACGGTAAGAAGACCACGTCTTCCTGCCGCTTCCTGTCTAGCTCCTCCGCCCTTTTCTTCTTCCCCTCTGTGACGGTATCCCTTGCGGTGGCCACCCGCTTCCCCTTCGCAGTAGCCATCTTTTCCCCATATCATGAGCTCACTGGATGGACCGAAGATCTAGTGGAGCTTTGGTGGCAAGTAATGGCGATGAGGGCGGTTGCTTGGCTCGAGGAGGAAGATGATGGGAGAGGAGATAGAATACGAATGAGCAGCGCCCCTTCGCGTTTTTTCCTTTTATTGGGAACAGCATGGGGGGGATGGCTCTTCACTATCTTTTCTCAGAAGTTACCTGCTTTCTGATAGACGCTATGTAGGGAGGCCATTAACTTGCCTTACTTTATTCCACAAACCCCTACGACCTGCTGGATAAAGTGACACGGAAGGATGTGGACGTCGGATTGACTTAGGTCATACTAGACATAGACCATTGCCAGTGTTGTCAGAACTTCATTCGCGATCACGTTCTCTGTGCGACATGTTTGGGCCGTAACCCAGACGTGTTGGCCGAGCTGAACTTCATTAAGGGCTCAGGGCGCCTGGGGCGGTGGTTTTTGTGCGTGTGTGTGTGCGGTTGATTACACTAGATTACTATGAGGTGATTTTTCCTTCTGATTGCTGTTCGTTGCGCTGACAAGGAAGCATCTATCTTGTGGGGGCCCCTTGGTGGCAACCATGGTTGGCATCGTATTGCTATAGGGCATGATCTGTGGGACACCAAGCCTTATCAAAAGCCAAAACCAAGCCAATAAGAAACGGTTCTTTGTGGGCGTCAAGGTGACTGGCAGCTAAGAAGACCAAGCTTAAAGGTTATACAACTAAGTGTTATCACCTTTTTGTGAATATCGTGCCCTGCCTGCGGGCATGACCGCTCTTGCCAGTCAGCGCCCCCTGGAAAGGTGTGAGTCCTGCAAGACATTCCTCCGTGGCCATGTCATGCTAGGAGGGCACCTCCGCAAAATGCATGAGATTTGTTAGTTTGTTAGTTAACCTCACTACCAGAGCTACCTATGTTTTGCTGAACCCACCTCACATGCGTACTGCATAGTCTCTTTTATCTGAGTCCTGGTTTGTTTGTCATGTCCTCCAATGTTAATGTTATTAGTGTTTCCACTGAGAAACACGTTGCGCAACCCTTATTGTGATTTTTAAGTAATTTATATTTACCTCTATGTTATAGCCGTTTCCATGAGGCGTTTGTGTTTGTTATTGTATATAAAGAAGGGATGAGGGATGATTGTGTATAATTCGCACTACGCCTGTGCGGTGCTGGTGTTTTCTTCTCAATACCGTCTACATGACACGTTAACAATGCATTTATATTCCACTTTTGTAGTCAGCTCTTACCCGTGTTAAGTAAAAGCTTATTTAAGTCTAACACCAGCTTTGTAGTTGCTGGATATCATATGTATAAATGACACTTTGTTTTTGCCACTTGGTTTAGTCCCGATAGCTTTATAATAAGGAGCGCCGGATGACAAGCCGAAGATCTAGGAGTTCATGTAAGCCCCCATGCTTTGTGAACCGCATGAGCTAGTCCCTTCGCTCCTCCCACGGAGAGAAACCTTGCTCGGCTCAATGGGGATACTTCGTGTGCTTTTGTAGTTCCATTTTTTTTCCACTCAATCCACAACCAAATGCAGGTAGTACGTTTTTGTAGCTCTCATGGCGGCCGATATATCGCTGGGATAAATCAACTGTTTAATCATGCTTGTCGTGATTCTGCTCCCTTGAGCAATTACTTGTTTTCTCTCTCTTTGTGCAAATGTATGTGCTTTCCCACTCTTTCCGAAACCATCATTAGAGTTCTCTAGTGCTCCTCTATATGTGATCATGTCCACGCCACAACCACTAATTTATGATGTCGTCTACTGCGATAGCTATCCTGTGTGATCAGATCCTCATCTAGATGTGAGTATCTTTTTTGTTTTTCCATATCATACTATTCTCTAACATTCAGGACTGATTCCATCAGCCTATCGCCTATATCGATTGGCTTGTGACATGCATTGTATCTTTGAATCAAAAATAACCTATTTCCTGTGAGGATAGATTTTTTTCACAGTAGTGTCACGTTTTCTGCTGTCTATGCATTCTATTCAGCCAATGTTATGATGGTTATGACAGACGATTTAAGATTATGGTCGTGTTTTTTGAATTGACCGTTTGTTGGTTTATAAGGTTCCAGGACAATTACCAAGAAATTTGGTTCATCAGCAGAAGTGTCATTCCTATGGACTCTGGGATAAATCGCATTCTGTCTATGTAGAAGTGCATTCGTCATAGGCGAGGATACACTCTGATTCACGTACATCCACGTAAACGGGTCTGCTACGTTAAGCTCTGAAGGTCCGAGGTTGGCATTCCGATAACACCGATGTAAAACTCGACCAGGGTGGAATGTGCATTTTCCACGCTGTAAAATCTCATTCGCGGGTGGACGAGCCATCGTGTTACGCATCGTGGGGTGCTGTGATGACAGGAGTTCAACCATCATCTTGCACAAAGAACGCCAATTGAGTAAACGTGTTTGACCACGTTGTATGAGGCCCAATGAGACCTCGATCATAGGTTTAAGAGACGGGCGGGCCCAGGAAACAACCCACAAGATTTCGTCAGAAGTCTAATGGCCGGGCCTGTTTAATTAGGTCCTGAACATTTTCTGACCGAAATTATGGCCGCCACATCAGAATACGAAGGCCGGGGTAAATGACTGCTAAAACTGTCTGGGCCGTGAGTACTGGTTACTGTCCCAGCATCACTAGCCGCCTTGGGTGTATAGAGCCGGGTGCCATAATGAGTTTGGGCCAGAATTAAGATGGTCCCTCCTACCTGATCTAGTTTCCTTCATAATTTTTTGGTTGATGTGTCATTACTTGCAATGTTGTCCTTGGTCCATTAAGTTGATGACACATTAATAAGGATAAGACGCTTTTAACTAGCGTACGATCGCTAGAAATTCGGCTCTCATTGGGCGTCTTGCTGAATTTTCTCTTCTGACCTCCTTCAATGCCCATGATTTTTATACATTTCCGAGCTTCCGATGATTTTGAGTTCTGCTTGTTGAGGGCGGCGGGCCGTGTCTATCGATCATGGGCCTCTTTCGGGTCCTAGGTAGTTCGGACTTTCGGCGATTAGAAGCCGATTTGCGAATTGACCTTTGGGTCCTGAATTCATGTCTGCGTTGTCAGAGTTACTTCGGCCTTGTCTTAACGTGCCCATAAGCCTTCTATGGGGATACATTCTAGCCCAAACTGCCTATCGGCCCGTAAAATGCCCTTGAGAGTATGGGCCTAATTTAGGCCCATTAACATCCCTTTCCCGCCCATCATGTCAACTGATGGTCAGCCAAGGCCCAAAAACATTTCACCCTGTTAATGGTACGTCACTCCAATGGGCCAATAATGGGCCGATTTATATTACAGCACGCTGTCGGCCCATGATTTGTCACCACAATTAAGGCTAAATCTAGGTTTCAACTGTTAAAAGCCATATTTAATTTTCGGGCCCCAATTAAGGCAAGCAGTTTACTCGGCCTTTAAAAAGGCCTGAAACTAATAGTGGGCCGATTAAGACTAGACCATAACTAATGGCCCAAGATGATTGTAGCGCCACGGTTCAGCCCGTACTAGCGATTGGCGACCGGCCAGTTTTAGTACAGAAATTATTATTTTATAAACCTAACCTATTGGCTCATTGCGCACTCGAATCAAGATTACGACCTTTTCTTAGAGCGAAGATAGCAGAAACAACAAATAAATTACAACATCGTGACGAAGAATAAACCTAGACTATACAACAAAAAAATTACATCATATTACATCCCCTAGGCATCAAAGTTTGCCGCCAATGATAATAAAGTCAACCAGATAGCAGATTCCGTAAATTGGGCAGGTCCGCCACCAGTGGAAGTTAACAGAATGACAAAATAATAGACAGAACTGATAGCACTTCAACACAGTTCAAGAAAGGTTAGCCCGACCCAGCAGCTGCAACGCGAGCAACTTAGCAACCCGATGAGACTGCGCTTCTTTGACGCTTATATCCACCAACTTAAACTGCTTAGCATCAACAGACTCATGTACTTATGGTTAATCTTGCATATAGATTGGAGTTCTAGACGGATTTGAGTGGAAGCATGCCTTTCTGCTTGAATTTTAGACTGAAGAAGTCGAACAGATTTAGGCGGCGACTTCATCGAGCTTGTGTCACTGAGTAAGTTCAACACTACAAAAAGATATGACTTTGTGGTTGTATCCCTACCCTCAAGTTGTGTTGCTTTCTTCTCTAGAATATATGTTAGATGGACAAACAATGGGTTCGTCTCACTGTCATTGTGGTAGTTCTTCCTACCAGCAGTGCTGTCACCCTGAAAGAGAAACAAGTAGGTAGATAATAGGTTTTGCACGTATAAGCATCAGCTCTGTCAATTCATCTCATTTCTTTGTCAGAAATAAAGAGACATGTTTAAAATAGCATTAACATAATAGGCATTGTTCATAGTTAAGACGGCAGGAAATGGCATTGTGCAGGAGCGGCCAGCTTCACCAGACCACTGGATTACAGATCAAGAACACAAGCATAGACATGTAGTTCTAAACAACGTATAAGCATGAATGGTGAGTGTACTTGTCAATTTATACCATTTCAGATTGGTAAATAAAGAGACAGATTTAAATAACATTAATATAATATGGCATTGTTCATAGTTGAGACATAGCAGGATATGACATTGTGCTGTTGTTGGTAGTTTCACCACACCACTGGATTACAGATCAAGAACACAAGCATACACATAGTGCTAAAGAAGATAACTATGTTTAATTTAATTGTGTACATGGTCACATCGAATAAGGCAACCTAGATTGTACAACTAAGAGACTGAAAGTGAGAAGGGCAAACTTACATTAGTAGTAAGACATGCCTGTATTCGTGTTATCATACGTGTTGGAAGCCATAGTCCCACAAGTGGTGCAGAGAGAGCCAAACAGCACGTATAATTAGCCGATTCCGCGCCATGACATCCTTTGAGCCAGCTGATGACGCGACAAACCATGAATTTGCCCCATACAAACCCCAGTCCGTAGCAGCAAGGCGTAAATCTTCTAAAACAATTCAGTAGTGAAATAGACTTCCGCTCATGTAAAGACCACGATATGAATGCAATCCTCCCAGATGCTTCGCACATAGGGACACTACGGGCGAGATTTCCGACTCAAGATCGCTTTACCGCAAGTAGACGCCACCTCTCTGTCCCTTGCAAGACGTGTCAGATCGCCGGAGCAGAGTCCAACTTTCTGAACTAATTGTTTCGTAAGGAGACTGAGAAATAGATGGATGACATGAACCTGCACAGGGACGCCCTATATCCCTAATGGCGTGATTTACTTGAATAGAATATGCAACAGTGTCCCAGATAAGAGTCTATACAACAAATGGCAAAATACAGACTTACACAAGGAACCTACGTCCAAAATCGGCACCTGACGAATGAGCCCAGAGACTGCGGCGGGGCAGGCATAATTTTTCTACAGATTTGGCAACAGTTGTGTTTTTTTATTCCCAATATTTTTTGAATGTATCCTATCATCCGGCATCTTCGGTATCATGGACGTGGGTTCAGACGGGAGAACCACACTGAAGGTGTCGTATAGGACTAATAGATGCGAGAGCGATATCGAAACTCACAAGATACAAACCTCTCGTTTACCTCAGAATGGAGAAAACCAAACAGCATGAGAGGGCTATAGATAACCATCGAAGGTTTAATAGGGGGCGAAGGATCAGCAGAGATAGATCCGCTCGTTAAACCAGATATCTCTCAATTGGGCGCATAAAGGTGAATTTTATCTCATTATATAGGAAGTGAGGTTCAACCGGCACATAATTTATATTCGACACAATGAGGGAGTTAAAGTCTCATAGGACACGAATAATAATTCTACTAAGATTTATATATAAATTTTTTTAGGACAGCTGAGTTTGTCAAGTTCAACCACACCGTGGAAAAAGGTCGTGTATAAGCAAGCTATAGTATCTGCAGAGTGCCGGAAAGCTACACATTTATAGAGGGTAGCGCGCAACAATTCGCAGGTATGAAATGTCAGTTACAGTGACATGTGAGACTAGGACACTAATGTAACATATTGATAGTAGTGCGGGTAACTTTCACAAATAGCCCAAAAGCCTCCAACAGCGGTAGCAAAACGGTGCATATAGATTTAAGATAATTAAACAATGACCTACAGTAATTTTTTGTGTTCAAATGAATTTTGATGATAACAAATTTAAGCAACGGAAACGGTTAAATAGCGAAGAAGACAATTCATAGTGGAAAGCTACTGTAGGGGGGGGGGGCGATATTTGGTCAATCACTTTTCGGACCGCTGATGGAGAGGAGTTATGCCGGATGTGGTCATGAACAATATGTTCTGAACGGTCGTGATAACGATAGGGGTGACACAGAGACTAGCTCCAATATACTCGGGTGCTAGTTCGAATTTCTGCTGTGTTTATAGCACCACCTTTTTCAAGGACTTTTCTTGTTCTCCTTCAGGTTCTGCAATCACCCTCTTCCTTTTGGATGTCTGAAACACAAGAACAACATTTGAATGGAAAAACATGGTATGATGACAAATGGAATAGGTGTTGATAATGGATGGGCATGGCATCTTCACATATATCATGAGTAAACTAAGCGAATGGCGGTGCAACGAAGCAAAAGAAATGCAAGAGACATTATGCAAGATATGTGCAACCAATAAAACCTTACCAAATTCGATTAGGCACCTTATTGGGTGAACATGATAGGCCATCTGCCTTTGACTCCTTGAGCTGAGAATAGTCATTAGGATCATATTCTGAATACAATTATATAGGTCGGGAGCATGTGGGTTTCATAGCATCCACAATGGACCTCAATCCCTTGATGCCATGTTTGTTACCAATCGAACTGTTCTGCAATATTCTTCTGATGTGCGCATTCTTATATTCATTGTGATTATGTACAATATCTGAAAAGCATGAAAACGTAAATAGTAGTGAGATTATCTTTGTAATGCAGACGATATTGTAATATAATAGGGGATCCTTGTAAACCCTTGTGTGCTATCACTGGATTCAGATGAGAGAGCACATGTGTGCTGTAATATGGTGAGTAGATTAATATGATCTGGCACAACTACACACAGAAATAGGCTCCCTGTTGGGAGCTCTAGATGTAAGGATAGTTGGCAGATGATAGGTTCATAATATTGAAGGAAATAGGCCCTAGAGGCAATAATAAAGTTGTTATTTATAATTCCTTATATCATGATAATTTTTTATTATTCATGCTAGAATTGTATTAACCGGGAACTTGGTACATGTGTGAATACATAGACAAACAGAATGTCCCTAGTGTGCCTCTACTAGACTAGCTCGTTAATCAAAGATGGTTAAGTTTCCTGACCATAGACATGTGTTGTCATTTCATCAATGGGATTACATCATTAGAGAATGATGTGATGGACAAGACCCATCCGTTAGCTTAGCATAATGATCGTTTAGTTTTATTGCTATTGCTTTCTTCATGACTTGTACATATTCCTCTGAATAGGAGATTATGCAACTCCCGAATACCGGAGGAACACTTTGTGTGCTATCAAACGCCACAACGTAACTGGGTGATTATAAATATACTCTACAAGTGTCTCCGATGGTGTTTGTTGAGTTGGCATAGATCGAGATTAGCATTTGTCACTCCGTGTATCGGAGAGGTATCTCTGGGCCCTCTCGGTAATGCACATCACTATAAGCCTTGCAAGCAATGTGACTAATGAGTTAGTTACGGGATGATGCATTACGGAACGAGTAAAGAGACTTGCCGGTAGCAATATTGAACTAGGTATGAAGATACCGACGATCGAATCTCAGGAAAGTAACATACCGATGACAAAGGGAATGACGTATGTTGTTATGCGGTTTGACCGGTAAAGATCTTCGTAGAATATGTAGGAGCCAATATGAGCATCCAGGTTCCGCTATTGGTTATTGACCGGAGATGTGTCTCGGTCATGTCTACATAGTTCTCGAACCCGTAGGGTCTGCACGCTTAACGTTCGATGACGATTTGTATTATGAGTTATGTGATTTGATGACCAAAGTTTGTTCGGAGTCCCGGATGAGATCACGGACATGATGAGGAGTCTCGAAATGGTCGAGAGGTAAAGATTAAAATATTGGAAGGTTATATATGGATATCGGAATGGTTCCGATATGGTTCAGGGATTTATCGGAGTACCGGGAGGTTATGGAAATCCCCCGTGTAAGTTATTGGGCATATTGGGCCATAGTGGAGGAGAGGAGGCATGCCACGTGAGGAGGCGCACCCCCCTTGCCCAAACCGAATTGGACTAGGGGAGGGGGCGCGGCCCCCCTCTTTCCTTCTCCCTCTCTCTCCCTTCCCCATTCCCTCTCTGGTGGAAGGAAGGAGGGGGGCCGAATCCCACTTGGACTTGGAGTCCAAGAAGGACTCCCCCCTTTGCGCGCCCTCCTTGGACGCCGGCCTCCTCCTCCCCCACCTTTATTTACATGGCTAGGGGGCATCCCAAAGTACAACAGACAATCTCTTAGCCGTGTGCAGTGCCCCCCTCCACAGTTTAACACCTTGGTCAAATCGTCATAGTGCTTAGGTGAAGCCCTGCGCCGGTAACTTCATCATCACCGTCGCTACGCCGTCGTGCTGACGGAACTCTCCCTCGACCCTCTACTGGATCAAGAGCTTGAGGGACGTCATCATGCTGAACATGTGCTGAACACAGAGGTGCTGTACGTTCGGTACTTGGATCGGTTGGATCGTGAAGACGTTCGACTACATCAACCGCGTTACTAAACACTTCCGCTTTCGGTCTACGAGGGTACGTGGACACGCTCTCCCATCTCGTTGCTATGCATCTCCTAGATAGATCTTGCGTGATCATAGGAAAAAAATTAAATACTGCGTTCCCCCAACAAATATACCGTATATAAAGTTTATTGCCAAACCATGATAACGAGAGCGCAGAGCCAGTAGGCAGATCATAGTGTAGATAATATGGGTACACCATAACCACCATAAATAAATCGGGGAAGCGGAACTGGCTGGAAAATACAGGGTTTTGCCACTACTAATATTCAGCCTATCGATCACCTACAGGCCAGCTTTATTCATCTGCAGGCGCACAGCTATTACTATCAGTTTAGTCTATCAAAGACAGCATGGCTCCCACCATTTCCAGGATATTATGGCAGACCAACTCGAAATGCGAAATCATGTAGCAAAACCGGCCCAATAGAGCTATCGACTATAGATGTCCCTGCTCCCCTTCCTACAAGGAACATACTGTACTTACTAAAGAAGAACAGAAGAGGAACATGTTAAAGAATAGAAGGGGAAGCGTATTATTGAGATTCCCCTTCTTTCTATACATTGTTGGTTGCCCACCCATGATGAATTAGAGCACCCAAAGAAATGCAATTCTATGATGTCTCTCTATATGTGGCCACATGCATTTGGAAACTCAAGTGGGAGCATTACTTAACCAACTAAATGTGTGTCTTCTAGCTAATGTTAATATCATATCACATTCGTATTTGAAGAACCTTAGGACAAATGATTGGTGTGTTATTTAGCTTTAAAGGGTGCACAACTACTAGTAGGACACCAAGCACCTACGCAGATCATAGTGTAGATATAATGGGAAAACCCTAAGCATCGGGAGTAAAATCAGGAAAGTGGAACTTGCTGGAATATATGTGCTAGTATTGCCGGTACAGCTGTCGGTGTCAAAACCGGTAGATCTTGGGTAGGGGGTCCCGAACTGTGCGTCTTAGGTTGATGGTAACAGGAG
The DNA here is from genome assembly GCF_003073215.2 of Triticum urartu. NCBI lineage: Eukaryota > Viridiplantae > Streptophyta > Magnoliopsida > Poales > Poaceae > Triticum > Triticum urartu. Next base: position 583,725,125 of record NC_053028.1, read on the forward strand.
GCAGGGGACATGATGTTTTACCCAGGTTCAGGCCCTCTTGATGGAGGTAATACCCTACGTCCTGCTTGATTGATATTGATGAGTATGAGGGTTACAAGAGTTGATCTACCACGAGATCATAATGGCTAAAACCCTAGAAGTCTAGCCTATATGATTATGATTGCCTCTACGGACTAAACCCTCCGATTTATATAGACATCGGAGGGGACTAGGGTTGTACAAAGTCGGTTACAGAGAAAGGAATCTTCATATCCGAACGCCAGGCTTTCCATCCATGCCAAGGAGAGT